>NC_036848.1:53209297-53236388 GCF_002910315.2 Salvelinus sp. IW2-2015
CACCTCAATGTCCTAACAATTCACCTCAATGTCCTAACAATTCCCCTCAATGTCCTAACAATTCACCTCAATGTCCTGAAAAGGAAGGAAAACAATCACTTTTTTTTCAGGTCCTGAATTTGTTCAAGTGTTATTTTAAGCTTAAGGGTTAGTTTGGGGTTTTGGGGTTAAGGTTAAGGTTAGATTTATGGTTAGGGTTAGATTTATGGTTAGGGTTAGGGTTAGATTTATGGTTAGGGGTTTTTGTGGTTAAGGTTAAGGTTAGGGTTAGATTTATGGTTAGGGTTCGATTTATGGTTAGGGTTTTTGTGGTTAAGGTTAAGGCTAGATTTATGGTTAGGGTTAGATTTATGGTTAGGGTTAGATTTATGGTTAGGGTTTTTGTGGTTAAGGTTAAGGTTAGATTCATGGTTAGGAGAAAATATAATTTCTGTTGGTCAAACATTTTTACACTCCAAAAAGTCCTAAAATGTCACAAAAACAAAGCTGTGTGTGTGTGGGAGAGAGATTGTGTGTGGCTGCGTGCATGTGTTTGTGCATGTGTGTGAAGTTCATCTGTTCAAGGCAGAAGTCTGCTGACATAAATTAAATGGAGGCTGGGAACCTCATCTTTCTCTGTACTGCACTAATCCTCTCTGTGTTTGGAATTCTAAATCTGCAGGCTATAAAAACGTTAGATAAAGGCTTTACAGTATGTGTCCAATTGTAAACAAGCRGTCATGCAGTACACTAAAGGGGAACATTTTTTCACACACACAAAGAAAGAGAGAGAGAGGGAGAGAGATAAAGAGTCATAGCAAGAAAGGGAGAGAGAGACACCAGAGGGGGAGAGAGGTTTTCAGAGGACAGAACCGTTAGATAATCGCTTTTATTCTCAAATCTGACAATGCTCTTCCAGGTGCCGCCTGTCCCCAACCACCTGCTGAACCAATGTAGATGATGTGGAATTAATACGGATAGGGGCAAAACACTCTAGATTAGTTCCCGAACGTGAACGCGCTGTGCCTACTCTGTAGGGACGGCCCTGTGTTGCGGGGAGACGAGCAGTTCCCACTGGGCACAGACGTCAATTCAAAGTATATTCCAAGTGAAACAACGTTGATTCAACCAGTGTGTGTGCCCAGTGGGTTGTTTTTGGAACAAAACGAGAGCTCTCGGGGTAGCCTAAACATGGACAGACATCACTCCCATTTCGTTTCGTACTTTGTTTTCGCTGCCGGTCCGTTTTTGAATAGGCCTACCATARATCGTAAAGTTGTCTGCGTGCAGCGGAGCGCACGTATGGCCGGTCAATTTGAAGGATGTTGACGCGAAATAAATCGCCTATGATGGAAGTCAATTCACCATAAAGTAAGAGAGGATAAAACGAGTTGTCAGCGACGGTAAGTAACGTTCTGTCTTTGTGAAGTAATTATTTTGCCACGCATATATKCATTACAATTTTTTGTTGTTGTTGCTATGAAGGCCAAATAGATGTTAAAAAACACACAAAAAAACAAGTGAAATCATTTGTTTTCCCTATAAAGCTATTCACAAATTATTGTTATATGTATATATATATAGCCCTATAAATATATCTACAATGGATTTATTTCTACGTCATCATATATATCCATATTCATATTATATTTCAGCCTCATATTTTATTCACACGTTTGTCAAATGGCTTACWGGCAGACTCAAGATGGCAGACATCTATCACATTTATCACATTTTAGATCTCAAATGTAAATCAGGCTAAAGTATTTTGGGCGTTTGGAATTGATTTGGAACAAGACATGATAGGCAATGCATTCCAAATGGCAACCTATTCTCTACACAGTGCAAGGTATGGGGCTGATGGTCCAAAGTAATAGTACACTATAAAGGGTTCCATTCGGGCAGGGACCATGGTGTAGTGCAGTAGTCACAATAGATTCATAATGATAGCTTTTCCAACTGGCAGGGRTATTCTKGGGCCAGGCCTATGCAATAACTGTTAAATTGGATGTCTAAAGACTAATATTTACCAGACAATTGTGAATAAATGTAGAGCCTATCATAGGCCTATATCAGGGTTGGGGACTAATGGATCGGTTACATGTAATCTGATKRCAAAAATGGTAACTSTAATCAGTTACATWACCAGCAAAAATATTGTAATCAGATTAAARACACTTTTGAAAAACTAGATGATTACTTCTTGGATTAYKTTTAAATTCAGAAAGGATGTTAGCTAAATAAATTACATCATGACACCTTTCTGTTTTCTCAATGACATTCAATTCAGCATTGAAAAAAGGCGGACATTTAAGTTTGTTCTACCTGAGCGAGTCTGACAAGTCATAAACCACTATGATGACACATCAAATGATGACCACCAATCAGAGACCACTATGATGACACACCAAATGCGTTTGATGGATCATTTTTGTCTTCTTCTATTGCCTCTTAAGGGGAAAGTAATCCAAAAGTAACTGAAAGCAATCCAATTATGTTACTGAGTTTGGGTAATCCAAAAATGACATTACTGACAACAATTTTGGACAGGTAACTAGTGAGTTTTAACAGATTACAGTAAAGTAACCTACCCAACCCTGTCCTATATACATAGGGTTGCACAATTTCAGGAAATGTAACCAAAATTCCCAGGTTTTCCAGAAATCGTAGTTGGAGGATTCCAGATGTCCTGCTCATTCCCTCCTGATTCCAGATGTCCTGCTTATTCCCTCCTGATTCCAGATGTCCTGCTTATTCCCTCCTGATTCCAGATGTCCTGACTTATCCTCCTGATTCCAGATGTCCTGCTTATTCCTCCTGATTTCCCAGATTCCTGCTTATTCCTCCTATTCCAGATGTCCTGCTTATCCTCTGATTCCAGATGTCCTGCTTATTCCCTCCTGATTCACAGACTGTCCTGCTTATTGCCTCCTGATTCCAGAATGTCCTGCTCTAATTCCCTCCTGATTCCAGATGTCCTGCTTATTCCCTCCTGATTCCAGATGTCCTGCTTTCCTCCTGATTCCAGATGTCCTGTTATTCCCTCCTGATCCAGATGTCCTGCCTTATTCCCTCCTGATTCCAGATGTCTGGCTTTTTCCCTCGTCCTCGATTCCAGATGTCCTGCTTATTCCCTCCTGATCAGCATGTCCTGCTTCATTCCCTCCTGATTCCAGATGTCCGCTTATTCCCTCCTGAGGTCCAGATGTCCTGCTTATTCCCTCCTGATGCCAGATGTTCCTGCTTATTCCCTCCTGATTCCGGGAGTCTACAACCGATTTCTGTAAAACCTGGGACTTTTGTAAAAGTTACCAGTATTTTGCAACATCTTTAAAGTGAAAGTTTTTCTAGAGAGCTAGTACACGTCTTCAGGTGTCAAGCTAAGTTATTCATCCAACAGTCTTGGTTCCTGTCTTCCCAGGTCCGTGGCCCAGGTCCGTGGTCCTGACCACCTGACCACAACCACACCGTCCAATGCCACCATGCCCATCATCAGCAACGCTAACCATGACTTCACCAACTACTCGTCAGCAGCGACAACAGCAGCCTGGACCGCTTCTTCACAGAGATCCCAGAGACAGAGACAGTCAAGGGAGTGTACTATCAGCACCCCAGCTGCTCCGCACGACCCCGACGGGCCTGCCCTCTATCGACCACACCCTGCAGGTACTACTACTACACTACAGCTACTACTACTACGTATTAGTACTACAGCTACTACTACTTACTATTAGTACTACAGCCTACTACTACTACTACTACTGCTACTACTACTACTACTATTAGTACTACTGCTACGTACTACTACTACTACTACTTACTATACTACTATACTACTATTAGTACTACTACTACTACATGCTACTACTTACTACTACTACTACTATTAGTACTACGTGCTACTACTACTACTACATACTACTACTACTACTACTATTAGCTACTACAGCTACTACTACTACTATTAGTACTACTGCTACTTACTACTACGACATCACTACTACTTACTATACTACTACTTACTACTACTATACTACTACTACTACTCAGCTACTACTATTATTATACAGCTACTTCTACTACTAGTACTACTGCACTACTACTACTACTACTACTACTACTGACTACATACTTATACTACTCTACTATACTAACTACACTACTACTACTACCACTACTACTACTACTATTCTACTACTAATACTACCACTACTGCTATTACTGCTTCTACTACTACCACTGCTAAAACTACACTACCACTACTACTACTACACTATCCTACTACTATACTATACTACTCCACTACTTACTACTACTACTACTACTACAGTACTACTACTACTATTAGTACTACTGCTACTACTACTACTACTATCCTACTACTAATACTACCACTACTGCCTATTACTTTCTACTACTAACACTGGCTACTACTACTACCCACTACTACCTACTACTATTCCTACTACACTACTACACCACTGCTACTTCTACTACTACTGCTACTACCACTGCTACTACTACTATCACTGCTACTACTACTACTACTACTATACTACCACTGCTACTACTGCTACTATTTCTGCTTCTAAGAATTCTACTACTACTACTTAATATAATAGTAATTAACAAATAACAATAACAATGATATCAAAATATTAACAGTACTAATACTATAATAATATACTAATAATAACACTAATAAWACKAATAATATAATAATAGTAATAATACAATTATAAGAACAATATTTGAATAATAATAATAGTAATATAATAATACTACTAGTAATAATATAATAATAATAGTAATAATAMTATTATAATAATACTAGTAATATAATAATACTACCAGTAATAATATAATATTACTAATAATAATACAATAATAATAATAGTAATATAATAGTAATATTAAAATAATAATAGTAAAAATATAATATAATAATATAATGATAATAATAGTAATAATATAATATAATAATAGTAGTAATATAATAATATAATAATAATAGTACTAGTAATATAATAACATAATCAAAATAATATAATAATAGTAATAATAATAATATCATAATAATTTAATATTATAATAATATAATAATAATACTAGTAATAATACTACGCATAATATAATAATGCTAGTAATACTACTAGTAATAATATAATACTATTAGTAATAGTAATAATACTACTAATACTATAATCATAATACTAGTAATATAATAATATAATATAATAACATAGTAATAATAATAATAATAGTAATAATAATAACAATAATAATATAATACTAATAATAGTAATATAATAAGAATAATAGTAATAATACAATAATAATAATATAATAATATAGTAATAATAATATAATAATATAGTAATTATAATATAATAGTAATATAATATAATAATAATAATATAATAATAACATTATATTATATTACATTTAGAAGATGCCTTTATCCAAAGCAACTCAGTAATTTTTGACATGTAGAAACATTAATGTAATAACATGTATTCAATAGTTATGAAGCTCATATTGACTAACTGTCAAGGGAATTAAATAATTCCTCTATGTACTCATTAATTAAAATCAATCTGTCTATTTCTAAGTATTTGTAAGATACTTATTAACATAAAATAGACAGGGTACAGTCTTATTAAAATTAGATAATAGTATTTATTCTCGGAGCATGCTCCCATTTAACCATAAACAACAGTTTATACACAAAATATGACGTCATTGGTTACAGAATAAATCTCCTCCTCTTAACCAAGATAAAACAGGTTCGAAAGTTCATTCCAACTCACCAGCGCACACACGTGACACACAATATCAGTTATTCTCCTGAAGGCTCACTATAATTTATTACCACTTTAGCAGACAACTCAAGATAATGGAAGACCTAAAAAGTTACTCACTGCCTTATCTAAACATCTCAGGGCTAAGTTGGGTCAGTTCAACCATAGTTTAACGACCCTTTTTGCTTACTTTATAACCCACAGCACAAATCTCTCTGACTAAGTTGGAATGGTGTTTATTATGTTTTAATTCCTTCTTGTTCATACTACATAATCCCTTCCTTATGAATTAACATTATTAATCAGAAATAATAATAACACAGTGCAGAGTTCAATTAGTTATAGTTTTACCAAAATGTAGACATTGTTTTAGTCATTATTCATAAAATTCCTAACACTAACTTAATCAATAAAACCGGATATATTTTCTGTACTCTGTTACCCAGGCCTTGATCAACGTGGGAGGTAACCGCTACACGTTCCCCTGGACCACCCTGGAGCAGTTCCCTCTCACCCGGCTTGGGCGSCTGCGTCTCTGCTCCAGCCCCGAGGACATCGCCRGGCTCTGTGACGACTACGATGAGACCCAGAGGGAGTACTTTTTCGACCGGAGCCCCACAGCGTTCCGGGTCGTCKTGAACTTCCTGGCGGCCGGGAAGCTCCGCCTCCTGCGGGAGCTGTGTGCCGTGTCRCTGCACGATGAGCTGGACTACTGGGGGGTCGACCCCGCCCACATGGAACGCTGCTGCCGCCGRCGCATGTTGACACGTGTCGAGGAGGTACATTGTTTCTGTAAAGTGTTTGTTTGTTTATTTAACGTTTATTTCAYATTTATCTGACTGTTTTTCAAGGGGAACCTGGTCTAGAAGACGGCTCCATTTATTGGGACATTTATGTGAAGTTGCCTTTATAACTAAGGCTTGATTGTGATTTTGATTGTTATTTTGATTGTGATCTTGATTGTGATCTTGATTGTTATTTTGATTGTGATCTTGATTGTGGTCTTGATTGTTATTTTGACTGTTATTTTGATTGTGATCTTGACTGTGATTTTGATTGTTATTTTGATTGTGATTTTGATTGTGATCTTGATTGTGATTTTGATTGTGATCTTGACCGTGATCTTGACTGTGATTTCGATTGTGATCTTAATTGTGATTTTGATTGTGATCTTGACCGTGATCTTGACTGTGATTTTAATTGTGATCTTGACTGTGATCTTGATTGTGATCTTGACTGTGATTTCGATTGTGATCTTGATTGTGATCTTGATTGTGATTTTGATTGAGGTGGCGGAGCGTGAGCGTAAGGAGGAGGAGTGGAGACAGAGAAGGATGAAGCTACAGAGGCTCCCCCTGTTGGCTGAGACGGAGACGGGCTACCGCAGGCTGATGAGCAGGTAGAAACAGCAGGGTTAAACACTAGGTACAGATCTCGGATCAGCTTCCCCTCCTTCAATCCTAACCTTAACCATTACTGGGGAAAATGCTAAACTGGCCCAGGATCAGCATCTTCACCCAGCACCCAAGTACATGTATAACAGTGGTCACATGCTCTGTATAACAGTGGTCACATGGTCTGTATAACAGTGGTCACATGGTCTGTATAACAGTGGTCACATGGTCTGTTAACAGTGGTCACATGGTCTGTATAACAGTGGTCACATGGTCTGTATAACAGTGGTCACATGTGCTCTGTATAACAGTGGTCACATGCTCTGTATGACTGTGGTCACACGGTCTGTATAACAGTGTCCACCGGTCTGTATAACAGTGGTCACACGGTTTGAAACAGTGGTCACATGGTCTGTTATAACAGTGGTCACATGGTCTGTATAACAGTGGTCACATGCTCTGTATAACAGTGGTCACATGTCTGTTAAAGTGGTCACATGCTCTGTATAACAGTGGTCACATGGTCTGTATAACAGTGGTCCACATGCTCTGTAATAACAGTGGTCACATGGTCTGTATAACAGTGGTAATGCTCTGTATAACAGTGGTACGTGCTCAAAGACTGACGAGGGACAAGAGGGCTTTCTTCTCTCTTGTTTGTTTGTTCAGGAGACAAACTGAGAAGAGCGTAACACAGTTCCTATCAGTCAATGCACTGATCTGGCGAGCACGATCCCAATAGCTGTGTCCTTCCTTCAGAGAACAGTAGTTATACTCATAACTTTACGTTATGTCTTCATGAATTTGTAAGACAACAGGATCTGTAAACAAAATCTCCAACAAAAAAGGGTAAAAACATATGATTTTTTCCTAACTCTCATCCACAGGTTGAGAGAGGTGGTGGAGAACCCCCAGTCTGGCTTGGCAGGGAAGATGTTTGCCTGCTTCTCTGTGATCATGGTAGCTGTGACAGTCATCAGCCTCTGTATCAGCACCATGCCTGATCTACGCCAAGAGGAGAGCAAGGTAAGTGGAACATAAACATGAGCTAAAGCCCAGGGGTTAGCTTGGGGGAGTAATACATTGTCTTCCAGGAACCTACTAAATATGCAATGTCCTTCTTTCAACCGTTTAGATTGTGAAGATACATGTAGTGTCTATCCCATCAATAGTTAAACAAGCTTTGTTGGGGAAAACAAAGGGTACATTTCTCGGCAACTGTAGTTTGTTTCAGTCTCCATGTCTTTTCCCCATATCTAAATGCTATCATACCACTCTCTCCATCTTCATCTTAATAATTTATTTATCTTTCGTCTGTCTGTCTGTCTGTCTGTCTGTCTGTCTGTCTGTCTGTCTGTCTGTTGTCTGTCTGTCTGTCTGTCTGTCTGTCTGTCTGTCTGTCTGTCTGTCTGTCTGTCTGTCTGTCTGTCTGTTCTGTCTGTCTGTCTGTCTGTCTGTCTGTCTTTTCTTCTCTCTCTCTGTCTCTCTGTCTCTTCTCTCTGTTCTCTCCCTCTCCCTCTCTCCCTCTCCTTCTCCCTCCCCTCTCTCCCTCCCTCTTCGTCTCCAGGGCGAGTGTTCCCAGAAGTGTCGTACATGTTTGTTGTGGAGACAGTCTGCGTAGCGTGGTTCTCCTTGGAGTTCCTGCTGCGGTTCCTCCATGCTCGATCCAAACTAGAATTTGCCCGCGGGCCCTGAACATCATTGATGCCGTGGCCATCCTACCTACTAGTTTCTCTGGTGGTGGTGGAAAACAACACGACTCTGGAGGATGGCAGTGCAGGGGCAGTTGGAACAACATATTTCATTATCAATATTTTGGGGGGGTGAACAATTGTTTTGTATGAAATTCACTTTATTAATTACACTCAATGAGAATTATAGAATGGGGTTAGCTATAGCTAGCTAGGCTAGTGTAGCGCACAGTGTTATAATGGGTTTAGCTATAGCTAGGTTAGTGTAGCACAACAGTGTTAGAATGGGGTTAGCTATAGCTAGCTAGGTTAGTGTGGCACAACAGTGTTATAATGGGGTTAGCTATAGCTAGCTAGGTTAGTGTGGCACAACAGTGTTATAATGGGGTTAACTATAGCTAGCTAGGTTAGTGTGGGCACAACAGTGTTTAAATGGGGTTAGCTATAGCTAGGCTAGTGTAGCACAACAGTGTTATAATGGGGTAGCTATAGCTAGCTAGGTTAGTGTGGCACAAACAGTGTTAATATGGGGTTAACTATAGCTAGCAAGGTTAGTGTGGCACAACAGTGTTATAATGGTGTTAGCTATAGCTAGCTAGGTTAGTGTGGCACAACAGTGTTATAATGGTGTTAGCTATAGCTAGCTAGGTTAGTGTGGCACAACAGTGTTATATGGGGTTAGTTATAGCTAGCTACGTTAGTGTGGCACAACAGTGTTATAATGGTGTTAGCTATAGCTAGCTAGGTTAGTGTGGCACACAGTGTTTATAATGGGGTTAACTATAGCTAGCTAGGTTAGTGTGGCACAACAGTGTTATAATGGGGTTAGCTATAGCTAGCTAGGTTAGTGTGGCACAACAGTGTTAGAATGGGGTTAGCTATAGCTAGCAAGGTTAGTGTGGCACAACAGTGTTATAATGGTGTTAGCTATAGCTAGGCTAGTGTAGCACAACAGTGTTATAATGGTGTTAGCTATAGCTAGCTAGGCTAGTGTAGCACAACAGTATTATAATGGTGTTAGCTATAGCTAGCTAGGCTAGTGTAGAACAACAGTGTATAATGGTGTTAGCTATAGCTAGGCTAGTGTAGCACAACAGTGTTATAATGGGGTTAGCTATAGCTAGCTAGGTTAGTGTGGCACAACAGTGTTATAATGGTGTTAGCTATAGCTAGGCTAGTGTAGCACACAGTGTTATAATTGTGTTAGCTATAGCTAGCTAGGCTAGTGTAGCACAACAGTGTTATAATGGTGTTAGCTATAGCTAGCTAGGCTAGTGTAGCACAACAGTGTTATAATGGTGTTAGCTATAGCTAGGCTAGTGTAGCACAACAGTGTTATAATGGGGTTAGCTATAGCTAGGCTAGGTTAGTGTGGCACAACAGTGTTATTAAAAAATATATATATATATATATTTCATCGTTATTTAACCAGGTAGGCTAGTTGAGAACAAGTTCTCATTTGAACTGCGACTGACCAATGATAAAGCATAACATTCGACACATACAACAAACAAGAGTTACACATGGAATAAACAAAACATACAGTCAATAATACAGTAGGAAATAAGTCTTATACAATGTGAGCAAATGAGGTGAGATAAGGGAGGTAAAGGCAAAGAAAAGGCCATAGTGGGCGAAGTAATACAATATTTAGATCCTGTAGGAAGGGATCTGTCCAGGAGAAGGTGATCAGTAGAGTCAGGTGTGTTCAGATCCTGTAGGAAGGGATCTGTCCAGGAGAAGGTGATCAGTAGAGTCAGGTGTGTTGATCCTGTAGGAAGGGATTGTCCAGGAGACGGTGATCACTAGAATCAGGTGTGTTAGATCCTGTAGGAGGGATCTGTCCAGGAGAAGGTGATCAGTAGAGTCAGGTGTGTTAGATCCTGTAGGAAGGGATCTGTCCAGGAGAAGGTGATCAGTAGAATCAGGTGTGTTAGATTTGTAGGAAGGGATCTGTCCAGGAGAAGGTGATCAGTAGAATCAGGTGTGTTCAGATCCTGTAGGAAGGGATCTGTCCAGGAGAATGTGATCAGTAGAATCAGGTGTGTTAGATCCTGTAGGAAGGGATCTGTCCAGGAGAAGGTGATCATAGAGTCAGGTGTGTTAGATCCTGTAGGAAGGGATCTGTCCAGGAGAGGTGATCAGTAGAGTCAGGTGTGTTAGATCCTGTAGGAAGGGATTTGTCCAGGAGAAGGTGATCAGTAGAGTCAGGTGTAGGGAAGGGATCTGTCAAGGGGAAGTGATCAATAGAGTCAGGTGTAGGAAGGATCTGTCCAGGAGAATGGTTTGGCAAGCCCTGAAATAGAAACTACTGTATATTGCATTAACTATTCAACTGTTCCTGGATATCAACAACCTACCATATTAAGCAACATTGTGTACTTTCACCTCTGTTCCCAGGTAGGGGGTACCTGGACAAGCTGGGTCTGGTCCTGCGTCTCATGCGTGCATTACGTATTCTGTACGTGATGCGGCTGGCGCGCCACTCCCTGGGCTCCAGACCTGGGTGACCATGCAGCGCAGCACCAAGAGTTCAGCCTCCTCCTGCTCTTCATCACCGTCGGCATGGCCTCTCTCTCCCATGGTGCACCTGGCCGAGAGCGAGCTGGCACCCAACGCCGCCACCGCGCCCCAGCAAGCTTCAGCAGCATCCAGCTTCCTATTGGTGGGCCATCATCTCCATGACGACCGTGGGCTACGGGGACATGGTGCCGAGGAGCATCCCGGGTCAGGTGGTAGCGCTGAGCAGCATCCTGAGTGGAATTTCTCATCATGGCGTTTCCTGCTACTTCCATCTTCCACATGTTCTCCAGGAGCTACCAGGAGCTGAAGCTGGAGCACGAGAGGCTGTGGAAGGAGGAAAGGGGGCCCGTCTGCCGCTGACAACCTGGAGAACAGGAGGGAAAGGGAGGCGGAGAGGGAGGCGGAAGTAGAGATGAAGGCGGAAGCTGTCGCGGAAACGGACGACTTTGTGGAGTCTCTGTGCCAGTCTTTGTAGGAGGGAGGAGGGATGAAGAGGGGCAGAGGCTTACGCTCCCGGCTGGGGGGAACAGAGGGATGCCAGAGGGGCAGCAGGCTATGCTCCCGGCTGCAGCATTCTGATCTGAAGAAGGATACCAGACCTGATGCTTACTCCGACACTGTAAAAAGTGGGATGACACTGTTGTTTCGTCTGAATTGCTTTTTTCTGATTGTTGTATAATAGAAAATTAGTCTTTGGTTCGTTCAACTTGTTCTATGCTATTTGTCTGAAATCAAGTAACACATTTGAGAGTCAGTTTTTCTTATTTTTTCAATCTTGTCTCATCGCTGCAAATCCCCAACGGGCTCGGAGGGCGAAGGTGGAGTCATGCTTCACCGAGACATGACCCGCCAAACCACGATTCTTACACCCTCCGTTTAACCCAGAATGCAGCCGCACCAATGTGTTAGAGGAAACACCGTTTAACTGACGTCCAGGGTCAGCCTGCAGGCACCGGCCCACCACAAGGAGTCGCAAGAGAGCTATGAGCAAGTAAAGCCCACCGGCCAAACTCTCCCTACCCGGACGACGCTGGCCAATTGTGCGCTGTCTATGGACTCCTGTCCACGGCGGTTGCGGCACAGCCCGGTGCCTTAGACCACTGCTCCACTGGCCCGTGATTTTTTTAATTGAATGAAATCGATATTCGCATTGCATAGTGGTGGGTGGCAATGTAGTGGTGCAGCCTATCAGAAAAGGTGTAGCCATGGCCTAATGGGGGGGCATGGTTTTCAGTTTGTTAATTTTGGCCACCCGTGAGAGTGAATGTCATTCTAGGTAATGTGTTCTGTTTTTTTAAAAAGTTTATATGTTCCTGCTGTCACTGGAGCTGAAATGATATCTGCGTAAGCACTGTGACACTAAAGCGCTGGAAGAGTTCCGTTGACGAGATGGACACCATTTGGTTACGATATTGTAACCAGTAATGTGAAAGTCTTATTAAAGAGAGTGTTTGGAGTCATTATTTCATGTTATGGAACCAACTAATATGTCGAGTAGCCCTTTACACTTGTACCTGTATATGGATTCAAAATGGCAGATTTGGAAACTGATAAGCACCTAAATTGGAATGCAGTGGCTGTACAGTAACATGTAACACATGACGTCAGAGCTCCAGTGGCTGTACAGTAACATGCTACACATGACGTCAGAGCTCAGTGCTGTACAGTAAATGCTACCATGACGTCAGAGCGCAGGGTCTGTACAGTAACATGCTATACATGACGTCAGAGCTCAGGGTCTCTGCTGAACAGATCTGTTTTTGACTGACAGCTGTTCTGAAATTGAGCACCGCACGCGACAAGAAGTGGCAATCCTCCTACTAATTGGGCAACTTTTCCATTTTTTTGTTTTGTCTGAGTGAGGGAAATGCTGTAAATTACGAGGACTCAGTATATTTTTTAAGATTAGCCATTGGGATTAGAAATAAATACGCTTCGCCGTCATTCAAGTAAACCAAACACCCGTGACTCAAAATGTGTACTTCACATTTCCATATCATACAACTCATGTCATATACAGCTGTCAACGTTTATGATCACTATGTTTGATGTACAGTTACAAGATGACATGGCGTTATACCCTGGGTTGTCCTGAACAGAATGAGCCTGTTTGATGTAACAGTTACCAGATGACATGGGGTTATACCCTGGGTTGTCCTGAACACAATGAGCCTGTTTGTTGTATTGTGAAGATTTGCTGCAGACCACGCATCTGAATGCACATCTGAATCCATTCTATGCCACCAAAATTATGTATTTTTAGAAAAATTAAAAAATATGTATTTTTATTGAACTAGGCAAAGTCAGTTAAGAAAAATTTCTTATTTTCAATGACGGCCTAGGAACAGGGTATAACTACCTTGTTCAGGGTTAGAACGACAGATTTTTACCTTGTCAGYTTGGGGATTCGATCCAGCAACCTTTCGGTTACTGGCCCAACGCTCTAACCACTAGGCTACCTACCGCTCCACTGGAAGCCAAACACTGTAACATCGTATTTTATAATTTAGCCAGTCATGTTGGCAATAGAACAAGCTTTGAAATTATGCCCACCAGACCCAGATTCCAAATATAATGAACCGTTTTGTGATTGCGTAAACAACAACAGTAATTGTGTAAAGGCAATGACGCAGGGCTGWGTTCCAAAGAAAACAACTACAAGTTGACTTGCTCTACTTCCTCAACGGCACAGCTAGGAGACCTAAAAAATAGCCCTTTATAGATGAAAACTCTTCTTTGACTCATAAAAGTCTATTGATATTACTTAGGAACTGTGTACAGTTTGAAGAGGTGTGTGGCCACTTGGARACACTAAGTTAGACCTCTCACTCAAACCCTTGTCATTTTTTTAGTCTTATGTTGCACCTACCCCACATTTTTACAAGAATATTCTTATCGTCATGTTACTGAATGTATCCAGAGTATTCTCAGATTTCGTTGTCAACACATGCTGCCAAAAGTACAGTAAATGTCAAATGCACATAAAAATCAAGTGTAGTATTTGGATTCAGTCTTGTGTCAGGTGAACTGTTGTGTCCCCACCTTTTAGTCTAATCATTTCCCCATAATCTCCACTGTTCCCTTTTTAGTTTCTACCGTGAGTTTCCCTATTTCTTCTGTGAGAACCATTTCAATTTAGCGCTATCCATATAGGAAAATTCCCACGAGTGTAAAGGGGTTTTAAAAGGAAATGTATTTACTTGAATGCAACCCAATTAAATATAGAGAAAAATCTACTTGGTACAACATGAAAAAATGGGTTGTATATGGGTTGTATATGGGTTGTATATGGGTTGTATGGGTTGTATATTGGTTGTATGGGTTGTATATACGTATATATATATATATATATATCACTGTATTTTTGATCTCCTTGATGCAATTTTCACAAGTATGTGGGACATTTTCACAACTCTGACATGTTGACCACACCGCTCACGTCACAAAATAAATGTACACATACATGTTACTCAATCATTGCACCCACACTGCTCGCGCGCGCCAATGAGCGTCTGCGTAGCCAGGCGCTAAAATTGAACTTGGTTCTATTTGTGACGCTTAATGCGCTCCAAGTCCGGCCTCTCCCATCTCCTCATTGGTTTTAAGGAGCATATACCCACGTGGGTGATTGAAAGATGAACTGAGGTACACACTCCAGTCCTGTTGGTGGTGGTAATGCACCTTAGAGTTGGTTGCCAACCGCCMTATAAAGTCCAAAGAAGAAGAAGAAGCCTGAAGGAGGAGAGATCACTAGAAACAAACTCTGTTTACCCTTTTATGTGTGGATTCATTGTCAGAGTAGAGGACCTTGTTCATTTCAGGTAAAATAACAACCCAATGTTTATATCCCAGGATAAATTAGCTAGCAACAGCAAGCTAGCTAGCTAAATTGGCATAAATGTTTAATGCTTTTCGACCTCTCTCCAAATTAATATAATTGGTTCAGAGCTCGTTTTGACATTTCAACGTGCAAGTCCTGATCTCGTCTGGTGTGGGGGGACAAAATCAACGCTCTGGTCAGCATGTTAGTACAAAACTCAAAACAGATCATCAAAAAGACAAATCATACAGTCACTTTTTTTCACTGAACTTAATCAGTGTTTTCTAGAAATGCATGTTTCATATTGCAATACATGCTCGTATAAAGTAATTGTCTTTCGCAATGCAATGCTCACATTACTGTTGATATGGTTCCCTCCTCTTTTGTTAAAAGACATTTTACTATTACTTAATCCGACTGCTCTTAATTGATGATCACAAATGTTTGGTAAACCTATAGATTTGACCGTTTTGTCTACTACAGATCATGAGAACTACATAATGAAAATGTATGTCTGTAAAGTATAAACTTAAAAAGTACGATATTTACTTCAATGTACTACTATGACGATGATTATTATGATTTTACTTCACAGTAAATAAAAAWAAAAATCGGATATACTGTATGTAACAAATAAAATCTAAGTTTATTGGTCACGTACACAGATTAGCAGATGTTACAGCAGGTGCAGCGAAATGCCTGTGTTTCTAGCTCCTACACTGCAGTAATACAATATCCATACAATACCAATACTCAAATAATCCAGAAAGTCCAAAACAAGAAAGAAATGCATCCCCTATGCAGTAAATGTGTACACAAAATGGGGTTCACACTGCTTTTCTGAAATTGCATTGGCCAATACAGTACTGTAATACTGTAATATAGCCATTTACTCACAGACAGGCCACACATTCTGGTATGTGACCCCAGTGGGAATTGAACCCACAGACTAGCTAAATACCGAGCTAACAAAAAAACAACATCCCACAAAACTAAAGTGGCAAAACAGGCTGCCAAGTATGATTCCCAATCAGAGACAACGATAGACAGCTGTCCCTGATTGAGAACCATACCCGGCCAAAACATAGAAATAAAGAACATAGAGTTTCCAACCCGAGTCACACCCTGACCAACCAAACATAGAGAATAAAAAGATCTCTACGGGCAGGGCGTGACAAGAAGGCCCTTAAAATTGTTAACGAACTCCAGCCACCCAAGTCATAGACTGTTCTCTCTGCTACCGCATGACAAGCGGTACCGATGCACCAAGTCCGGAAGCGATCCTGAACAACTTCTAGACCCAAGCCATAAGACTGATAAACATTTTGTCGGGTAGCTATTGTTTAACTATTAATCTATCTGCTTGACCCTTTTTGCACTAACTCTTTTGACTCATCACATGCACTGCTGTTACTCTTTATTATCTATTCTGTTGCCTAGTCACTTTACCACTACCTATATGCACACTACACGTTCAAAAGTCTGGGTCACTTAGAAATGTCTTTGAAAGAAAAAAACATTTTTTGTTCATTAAAATAACATCAAATTGATCAGAAGTACAGTGTAGACATTGTTAATGTTGGAAATGACTATTGTAGCTGGAAAATGGCAGATTTTTTAATGGAATATCTACATAGCGTACAGGAAGCCCATTATCAGCAACATCACTCCTGTGTTCCAATGGCACGTTGTGTGAGCTAATCCAAGTTGATCATTTAAAAAGGCTAATTGATCAGTAGAAAACCCTTTTGCAATTATGTTAGCACAGCCGAAAACTGTTGTTCTGATTAAAGAAGCAATAAAACTGTCCTTCTTTAGACTCGTTGAGTATCTGGAGCATCAGCATTTGTGGGTTCGTTACAGGCTCAAAATGGCCTGAAACAAAGACCTTCTTCTGAAACTCGTCAGTCTATTCTTGTTCTGAGAAATGAAGGCTATTCATGCGAGAAATTGCCAAGAAACTGAGGATCTCGTACAAACGCTGTGTACTACTCCCTCACAGAACAACGCAAACTGGCTCTAACCAGAATAGAAAGAGGAGTGGCAGGCCCCGTGCACAACTGAGCAAGAGGACAAATACATTCGAGTGTCTAGTTTGAGAAGCAGATGCCTCCACAAGTCCTCACCCGGCACATCCAATAAATAATACCCGCAAAAACACCAGTCTCAATGTCAACAGTGAAGAGGCGACTCTGGGATGCTGGCCTTCTAGGCAGAGTTGCAAAGAAATCTTGCAAAGAAATCTCAGACTGGCCAATAAAAAGAAAAGATTAAGATGGACAAAAGAAAACAGACACTGAACAGAGAACTCTGCCTAGAAAGCCAGCATCCCAGAGTCACCTCTTCACTGTTGATGTTGAGACTGGACAGAGGAACTCTGCCTAGAAGGCCAGCATCCCGGAGTCGCCTCTTCACTGTTGATGTTGAGACTGGACAGAGGAACTCTGCCTAGAAGGCCAGCATCCCGGAGTCGCCCTCTTCACTGTTGATGTTGAGACTGGGACAGAGGAACTCTGGCTAGAAGGACAGCATCCCGGAGTCGCCTCTTCACTGTTGATGTTGAGACTGGACAAGAGAACTCTGCCTAGAAGGCCAGCATCCCGGAGTCACCTCTTCACTGTTGATGTTGAGACTGGACAGAGGAACTCTGCCTAGAAGGCCAGCATCCCGGAGTCGCCTCTTCACTGTTGATGTTGAGACTGGACAGAGGAACTCTGCCTAAAAAGCCAGCATCCCGGAGTCGCCTCTTCACTGTTGATGTTGAGACTGGACAGAGGAACTCTGCCTAGAAGGCCAGCATCCGGAGTCGCCTCCTTCACTGTTGATGTTGAGACTGGACAGAGGAACTCTGCCTAGAAGGCCAGCATCCCGGAGTCACCTTCTTCACTGTTGATGTTTGAGACTGGACAGAGGAACTCTGCCTAGAAGGCCAGCATCCCGAGGCACCTCTTCACTGTTGATGTTGAGACTGGACAGAGGAACTCTGCTAGAAGGCCAGCATCCCGGAGTCCCTCTTCACTGTTGATGTTGAGACTGGACAGAGGAACTCTGCCTAAAAGGCCAGCATCCCGGAGTCGCCTCTTCACTGTTGATGTTGAGACTGGACAGAGGAACTCTGCCTAGAAGGCCAGCATCCCGGAGTCACCTTCTTCACTGTTGATGTTGAGACTGGACAGAGGAACTCTGCCTAGAAGGCCAGCATCCCGGAGTCACCTCTTCACGTTGATGTTGAGACTGGACAGAGGAACTCTGCCTGAAGGCCAGCATCCTGGAGTCACCTCTTCACTGTTTCTTTTAAACACTCAACTTGAAGTATTTCACTGTTAGTCTTCCCCTGTTGTTTATAAGCATGTGACAAATAATATTTGACTTGAACTCTGGTGTTTCTAGTGCCATGTCCTTACTAACTGAGCACGTACAGGACCAGTACAATACTGTAAAATACAAAACACAATTACAATACAGAAGGAAGATTGTATGATCGTGTCATGAAATGTGTTTAAAAGTCATGGAGAAGTCTTGGAAATGTGTATGAACCCTGTTACGGATACAGGTATCTGTGTGTGTATTTATTTTCTCTCCTTCTCCCTCACAGGTGGGCAATCATCATTCCCCAATCAAGTCATCAACAGAAGACACACCCTCCTCCTTCCATTCCCCAATTACAATCCTCTTTCCCTGGTTTAAAAACCCATTCGGTTCTCTCTGAGTTGGGATCTCTCTCAACTTTCTATGAGAGATCTCTCTTTTGTTTTTGCAACGACATGTTACTTTGTATGTATCCTGTGAGTATTGGTTTTGTTATGGTGTTTGACTGTTGTTTGATGTGGGGAAAGAGGGTACCAAGAACAAGTGCCCATGGGCATACACACCTGTAGGTAAACTCTGTTTAAATACACTAGGTTAGAACTGGGCGGACCACCCTTTGTATTTTGGTTAGTTAGCTTGTTGTTGAAGCAGTAGACTAGCTTAGGGGTGTTTTTGAATGCTTATTATTCTTTCCTTGGGTCCAGCTCAGCCCCTTTTCCCCGCCCCTTTACCGTGTGTTTTACAAATAAACCGTGGTGTTTGACGGTAATTTAGTTGTCTGTGGTTTTTGTCTCACTGTTACGTTTTCACTATTTTATACTTTGCGTGAAGAAATGTTACGGTCTCGTTACCATCCCCCTAGAACTGCCGGGCCAAAGCGATTATTAACAACCCTTAACAATTATTGATCAGAGATCTCTACAGCAAATGTAATTTGTATTCGGTGAACATAGTCTAATGTACCAACTTGGAATAACACAGCTTGCCTGCACTTCTTTCATCCCAAGTCAAGCAGTGAATTAAACCTGTTTTTCAAGTTGCAACCTATTTCTTTAAACACTCAACTTCCTTTCCCCTTTAGTTAACCTGAATAAATAACATAAATACAAACTACAGTTTTTTTTCTTCCTTTGGTGCTATTCACAAATATGTGGTGAATTTTAAAAACATTTTAGTTCAAAACTAGTAACACTTGTACAGATGTAGGATCTTAATTTGATCACTCTTTTATTGCTAAGAACTGACAGTGTATTTGAGTTTTTTAAAAAGCTCTAAAGTTTGTAATTTTCACTTTTTAAGGTCAAACTTGAATTGCCCTCACACTTTATCAACCCCTACAAAATACACATGAATTATAATTCACTTTTCTGTTTCTGCAGGATTATTTTCCTGCCTGTAGCAAAGTGGCTCAAAATGAAGATCCTACATCTTGATCGGCAGCCAGTCTATCATGTTTTAAGATGACCCATAGGTGCAGACAGTGTTGAAGACAATATCCCAAACATCGGATTCAGCAAATGACTCAACACAGAGGCATAAGCGAGAATAGGACACAGGTCGGGGCTCAGGGTCAGGGGGCAGGCGGGTCAATAATCCAGAGAGGTGTGTTAAGGTACAGCGACAGCAGGTGGCTCAGTCGTCGGGTCAGACAGAGGTCAATAATCCCAAGAGGGTGTAAGGTAGCAGGACAGCAGGTGGGCTCAGGGTCGGGTCAGACAGAGGTCAATAATCCAGAGAGGGTTGTAAGGTACAGGACAGCAGGTGGCTCAGCGGTCGGTCAGACAGGAGGTCAATAATGCCAAGAGGTGTAAGGTACAGGACGAGCAGGTGGGCTCAAGGGTCGGTGTCAGACTCAGCAGGTCAAAATCCAGAGAGAGGTGTAGGTACGGGCAGCAAGGGGGCAGTCGGGGTAGAGCATTCAGAGGTAGGTCGGACGAGTCAGCGCGGTCAGAAGGTCAATAATCCAGAGAGGGTTAAGGTACAGGCCAAGCAGGTTGGGCCAGCGTGCGGGTCAGACAGAGAGTCAAGTTAATCCAGAGAGGTGTGTAAGGTACTAGGACGCAGTGGGCTTCGGGTCGGTGGTCAGACAGAGGGCAATAATCCAGAAGAGGGAATGGTAACGGCTATCAGGACAGCAGGGTGCTCAGAGGTGCGGGTCAGACAGGAGGTCAATAATCCAGAAGAGGGCGAGTAGGACAGGACAGCAGTGGCTCAGGTCAGGTCAGAAAGCGAGTCATATAATCCCAGAGAGGGGTGCTAAGGTACAGGACAGCAGGCGGGTCAGAGCGATCGGGTTCAGACGAAGTCAATCATCAGATGGTGTTAAGGTACAGGACAGCGGCTGGGCTCGGGTCGGTCAAAAGAGTCAATAATCCAGAGAGGCGTGTAAGTACAGGACAGCAGGCGGCTCAGGGTCGGTCAGACAGAGCGGTAATCCAGAGAGGGTGTAAGTAACAGGACAGCAGGCGGCTCAAGGGTCGGGTTCAGAGACAGAGTTCAATAATCCAGAGTGAGTTGGCCAATGGCTACAGTACACAGGCAGGCTCAGGGCGAGCAGAACGGGTCGAACCAGGAAACTAGAATAACAGGAGCAAGGAGACTATGCGGAGCTGGGAAACAAAACACTGGTAGGATTTTCTACGGAAAAACAAAACTGGCAACAGACAAAACAAAGAAACACAGTATAAATACACAGGGGAATGTGTGTAACACCTGGAGGGGGGGGGGGGTGAGACAGCACAAAGACGAGTGTGAAACAGATCAGGCCGCGTGACAGTCTTACATTCAAAAACCTTTCATTGTGCATATTCATTTTGTCTTGTAGACATCTTTCACCCACCAACTTTTATCCAAATATAAGTTTGACTGTGAAATATAATCACCAAAACACAAACATAGTATATCTGTCTCAATTGTGTTCTTTTAACAACCAGTTTAAAAAGAATAAATATTTGTGTACGTTACAGCCTTATCTAAAACAGACTTGAAAAGAAATGTGCCTCATCAATTACACCAATACCCCATAATGACAAGATAAAAACAGGTTTGTAGAAATGTTCACAACATTTTATACAAAATAAAAAACAGAAATAGCCTTTAATTTACATCAGTAGTCAGACCTTTTGCATGAGACTCAAAATTGAGCTGAGTGGTTCATCCTTTCACTGATCATCTCTTAAGATGTTTTCGTACACTTGATGGAGTCCACCTCTGTATAGATCAATGATTGGACACTGATTTGAAACAAGGCACACACCTGTCTATATAAGGTCCCACAGTGGACAGTTGCAGTCAGAGCAAAAAACCAAGCCATTGAGGTCAATAAGAGAATTGTCCATAAAGCTCCAGAGACCAAGATTGTGTCGACGGCACAGATCTGCGGGGAAACCCTGTCATTACAAGATCTGGGGAACCTGTCATTACAGATCTGGGGACCTGTCATTACAGATCTGGGGAACCTTTCATGTACAGATCTGCGGAAGCTGTCATTACAGATCTGGGGAAGCTGTCATACAGATTCGGGAAAACCTGTCATTACAAAATCTGGGAACCTGTCATTGACCATATCGGGGAACTTCATACAGAGCTGGGCGAAGCTGTCATTACAGATCTGGGGAACCTGTCATTACAATCTGGGGAACCTTGTCATTACAGATCTGGGAACCTGTCATTACAGATCTGGGAACCGTCATACAGCATCTGGGGAACCTGTCATTAGGAGCTGTCATTACAGCCTAAAACAGTGATGGCATATTCAAACGCAGGATAGGCTTACAAATAAACTGTGTTTTAAACCTGTATATTGGAGCTGAAAGTCATTCATCGTTAGCAGCCAATATCAACTATGAATATATCATGCAGTGATGCCCTCACAGGCACCACCCATGGCTGCACCCCTGATATCATGTCACATTCTCTGCAGTCCAGAGCAGCAACGATCATACTACTATTTGTAGCAGAGGTGCAGGAAATGACATAAAGCAATGTGTCTGTCTGCCCCTCCACCACCCTTAGAGAGGCAGGTCTGCCAGCAGAGTGCTCATGGACTGTCTGCCCTCCACCATCACTCTTAGAGCGGCAGTCTGCCAGCAGAGTGCTTCGATGACTTCTGCCCTCCGCACCATCAACCCTTAGAGCGGCAGCCTCGCCAGCAGAAGTGCTTCATGATCTGGGTCTTGCCCTCCACCATTCACCTTAGAGGCAAGCCTTGCCACCAGATTGCTCAGTTCTTGTCTGCCCTCCACCATCACCTTATGAGGGCAGTCTGCAGACAGACGACTCATGGATTCTGTCTGCCACCACCATCACCTTAGCAGGGCAGACCTGGCAGCAGGCGGTACTCATGGACTGAAGGGTAAAGGGGCATCTGCTCTGCTCCTGCCTGATTAATAGATGTAAGTCAGTTCACTCTCTCTCTCTCTCTACAAAGTAAGGTAATTTCTCTTGGTACTTAACTAGTTACCAGAAATGACCAGGTAATACAAGTGTATACATTATTGAAAGTTGCTGCCTATGAGGCAGTATAGAATAATTCAAATCCTTCTAGAAACAGGACTGCACTTGAGTTGTTTGCTAGCAAACTAGCCAACACTTTCCAAACATGAGCTCTGCTTACTACACACACGAACACACACACACACCGCACACACACACACCACACACACCACACACAACACAACACAACACACACCACAGCACACACACCCAACCACCACACCCCCCCCTATAGGAGGAAGTATGAGGACAAGGTGTCCATACTAGTGACAAATGAGATGAAGGGTTGGCGCTTCCAGCAGTGAGACCAGAGCACCATGGTTACTAGAAGGATTTGCATATCCCCACGACAATAGTTCGAGAGTCTCTAGAGACAATAACCACTGTACAACACCCAGTAGGAAGCTATAGAGACGGACAGCCTGGGTTTCGTAGTTAGAATGCGAATAACAAAAACTTAACCCCTCAAACTTATTCCTTGCGAAAACATAGTTTTTTGTGTGTTCTGACGTTCCCACATGGTGTGAAGCATACACACGTCAGACAGGAATATTTCTAGAAAGTGTGAGAGAATACAGATCAATCTGAAAAGAGTAATGCCATATCATCAAAACATATCTTCTATAACAGCGACCAGTCCGCAAACGTTTGACCCACCTACTCATCAAGGGCTTTCCTTTTATTTTGACTATTTTCTACATTCGTAGAATAATAGTTGAAGACATCAACACTCCTGAATAACACATATGAATCCTGTTATAACCAAAAATATGTGATGTTAAACAATCAAAAATATATTTTGAAGATTCTTCAAAGTAGCCACCCTTTGCCTTGATGACAGCTTATGGCACACTCTTGGCATTCTCTCAACAGCTTCAGAGGTATTCACCTGGAATTGGTTTCCTGCATTTCAAATTAACACGTGTGCCTTGGTTAAAAATAATTTGTGGGAATATTCTTTCCTTCTTAATGCCGTTGAGCCAATCAGCTCTTGTTGGACAATGGTAGGGTGGTATACAGGATAGCCCTATTTAGGTTAAAAAGACCAAGGGTGTAGGGTCCTTGTCCTCTATGATAGGGGGAGTAGGGCAGCCTTGTCCCTATAGGAGAGTAGGGAGCTGTCCTCTATAGGGAGTAGAGGCAGCCTTGTCTCTATAGGGAGGTAGGGAGCCTGTCCTCTCTATAGGAGTAGGGCCTGTCCTCTATAGGGATAAGAGAAAGGCCAGGTTAAGCCACAACCTCCTAACTAGTTGCAACATTCACTTACGCCCAGGAACCTTTTACTTATCATTTGCCGCAGGAGAGTTAACAACTTGAAATACTGGTGGAGCAGGAAGCAACCTTTGGACCACGGCTGCCTTCTACCAACATGTAGTTTTGTTGTATGTACAACATGAATTGACTGAGGTTTGGACGACTTAAATCTGCCCACCTGCCTGCATGAGTATGACACAACTAGAGTGGACCGAGGAGGACTACCTAAACCTGAATACTGCCTGCAACCATCCCCACTAGATAGATATCAACATGGTGGAAATGCACTAAGAATGGAAGGAAGAAGGTAGTGATATTTTTCACTGTTTCGTCTATTTTTTACTAGTAGTTTTGACGTATATCAAATTTCAAAGTAATTAAAACCAGTCATACTGAAAGGAATTCATATAGAACGCGCTATGGTACACAAGAAAGCAGGTGTTTTCACAGTAAACTTAAGTTCACATGTGAGAGATCCTGGCTTCGTCAAATGCCTCAGCTCAGGTACAGGAACGCACGGAGGTGTAGCAGACCAGCGAAAGCAAGTCACTTGTTGCTCGCTTTATATCTTTAACGTCAAACGAACTGTCATGATCACAGGAGTTAAAATACAATACTGGTCTGTTGACAATTGGGTCCCACTGCAGGACCAGTATGCGTGCTCTATGTAACAAACGCACCCTCTACATAACAGAGCAGCACTCTCACCCGAACTCACGACTCCATTTATTCTCAAGATCGCGATAATCAGAAGCCGAAGGAAACCGAGAGAGATTAATTAAGGGATGTGAACATTAGAATTTACAATATATTCCTGCTCTTAGAAATAAATACAAGCATAAATGTTTCAAGTCAAAACTACGATAAAGCTACGTATGGACATTTTCATTAAACCATAGCATTATAAACCGTAGCCTGACTGCACTATTGGCACCCTTGGAACTCCCTACACTATAGCGTGCGACCTTACTTAGTTGAGCCAGAGTCCATAACTGCGAAGGCGGCTTGGATCTCATGTATCCCATCTCCCTCTTTGAAATGGTTAAGTCCTAACGCCAAAGATTTGTATTTATTTATTTTAACACTTGGATAATTTAAACTAGCAAGTCCAGAACACAACACAGTTAACACCAGTATGCTCTGAATATGGTAAACTGATGTCCCTCCTATAACTCACATACGAAACTGAATATGATTAGATATGTCACTGAAATATAAATGTAAATATACAGTATGGAAAATGTAGATATGTCAACTGAACTAGAATCAAGCTCAGATCCCTACCAGTAAGACACAAGCCCAATGAATATGTAGAAAACTGTCACTAATTATTAAAAAGCCTAATATACACTCCTCGCCAATATGATAGAGTATGTCACTTAATATAAATGAATAAGACAACAGCCTACTTGCCCCTATGTACCCGAAGTATGGTCGGACTAAAATAAACCCTGTAAATTTATACAGTAATAGAGACATATGTAGAACTATGTCACTGAATATAAAATGTACAGCATAATAAACAAATTGCCCAATATGATAGACAAAGTGTCATTTAAGGTAGAAATGCACATAATACTCGTCCTACAACCCACTGAATATGATTAGATAATGTCACAACTACGATACTGCTAGAACTACACCAAGAAGTAACCAGGTATAAAATATGTAGAGTAATACCAGACACTACTAGATATAATATAACTAATAAGACAAATATAAAGTTATAATACTCGTAGAACTACCTGTAGACTACATGTTTATATTAGCACACCTTCGATTAGTAATATTGATCTGAGATTGAATAGACCCTAAGACTATGTTGAAGAGCGCCCAAGCACACCAGCCATGTCACCTAGAGCGCCCCTTTAATATAACTGCTGGGAAACTGTACGTAGAACAAATCAAAGTGTAAGTAGTCTGTCTCTCATCTTCTCTCCTAACCCAGGACAAGGAGATTGCGGAAGGCAGGAGATAACATGCGGCTGGCCCGTTCGCGTTGCTGTTTCCTCATTCCTGCTCCTCACCCCCCCACCCCCAACCACCGTCCCCCACCCCCCCACAACCCCCCCCCCCCACCCCCCCCCCCCCCCCCCCCACCCCCACCCCCCGCCCCCACCCCCCCCCCCCCCCCCCCCCCCCCCCCCCCCCCCCCCCCCCCCCCCCCCCCCCCCCCCCCCCCCCCCCCCCCCCCCCCCCCCCCCCCATCAGCACTAGGTCGGTTCTTCTACCTCGGCGTAATCGAGTCAGTAGTAGGTGGAAAGGTTGCCAAACACTAGACATGGCCTCAAAATGGGGCAGAATTCCGTGGTGGTTCACCAAGAGATTCTCGTTCTACCAACCACCAGTGGAAGTAGTTTCTCTAAACTCCACTGACCATTTACCATAGAACCTCATGCCAACATGCATTCTGCCCAATACTCAAACAGAATCGTCATGACTTTCACATTAATTCCCACCTTCTTACTCAACAGGCCATCAAACTCAACACAAAACCGCACATAATTGACAACTGACGTCCTCACGTCATGCACTGACCAGATTTCAATCCACTAATCATGAATCGACACGAGGATCAAAAAGGCGAAAGTTCTGGCCACTCCTCCTCCGTATGTGTCCCCAGGACCGTAACCATGAGAAGACCCATCAGAGTACTCCTTCATCCTGGATGAGCCAGAGAAATGCCCCGGGAGCAGAACCCCTTCCGGCTTCTTGAGGGTGCCAGTGGCGGCCCCATATTAACAGGGGCAGACGCGTCGCGCACCCAGCCGGTGAGGCCGTCGCGCCAAAGTGACTCATGGCAGGAACAAGGAGAGGCAGGTTACT
>NC_036848.1:53236488-53241905 GCF_002910315.2 Salvelinus sp. IW2-2015
ACGAGCGAGTTGCTCACCCTAGCCTTGCCCCAAACTGCCGGCGTTTATGAGTCAGAATAGTTAATGATGTAAATTACTTGTCGGAAGGTTGCTTCCGTTGGTTATTTTCCTGGCAGTGGACCGTTCAACGCTGCTCAATGACGCACTTCCTCATCTTGCGGCTGACCTTCTTTCTAGGATGTTCCTCGACGACACGAATGGTCCGTGTCTCTTTGGTTTTTTCTTGGCCTGTTCCTTTGTCCTCATCGCTCATTGGAAGGGTTCTTTGCGGATGACAGATAGCTCTGATAGCTCGAGGAGTCTGTTACAAGTCGTTGAAACAGATGAAAGATTGTATGATAGCCACGTTCGATTGGGGTAGTAGGAGGTGCTGAGGATTGGTTCGGTGCTTTGAATACACCTCTCGCTTTACCGGTTACACGCTATTTCTCATCCGTAGCTTGGGTAGAAAAAGATTTCTTGGTGTGTGCTTCAAACTTGTTTGCCGTTTGGGTTTACGTTGACGTCTTTTAGACCCTTTGGCTGCAGCTCGGGGTGTCACTTCAGTCATGATGCTCTAAGTGTTTCTGCATTTCGTCACTGAGGTTTTATTAACCTCGGGTCATGAAATGGGCCGTAACCGCCTGCCGGGTCAATTCTCTGGGCGTTACTTCATGGCTTAAGGGGCAATAGTGGTAAGATTTGACTCAAATTCCAATTTTTAGACTAACTAAACTTCACAATTCATCTCGTTATCCGAAAACCATTTTCTACTTTGATTTGGTACATTTTTCCACACAACGTACAAATGTGATCTAACATCAAGCAAACGAGAAAACTCTCTAATCGTTACATATGTTTTCATAATAACGTGCGATCCTATTAACTTAATATACAAAACAGAAAATGACAGATAGCGATGTGGTTCATATTCTTCATTCTATTGTCACGACCACACTTGCATTGTAGTTGCACGGAAACCATTGGTTGCCATGAGAGTCCCTTTATTTTGCATGTTTACCAGTTGCTGAGGCTGGGTTCGCCATAGTTGAGATAGGGGAACAAGAATGTTGTTCCGTCGGCCTCAGTCAGAATTACCATGGGTGTGAGGGGTCATAAAACCCCCACATCTTCAGACCCCCTAGATCTCTCCTCCTCTGTTGGGGTTGAGAGGAAATCTGTAGGGTCGTGGTCTCCTGTAACCTGACCTGATCAGGACAGTCATGACATCAGCTACTAATAGGTGTGTCCATGACAAACCAGCTCTCACAGTCTCATGTCAGAATTAGATGTTCATCCATGGTTAAGGTTAATTTCAGGCATTAACTTCAAATTCTTAAGGTTAGCCATTAACTCTGAATGGTTAAGGTAAGGGTTTGGGATAGGCTTAAACCAAAAATATCAAAAAACAATATCGCTTGATTTGAACTTGCAACCTTTTGGAATCAGAGGGAGATGCTTTATGCCCATCCTCCATCCCCGTCCACAATACCCTAGCAAAACCCAAACCTACTTGAAGGTAACAGCACTCAATATTGCCCCTAGGGGAAGGTTTCCAAGTCATTTTCCCGACATCCTGAGACATAGACGGACGTCGATTACTGACTTGTATCACGGGTGACCTGGCTATCCAGGACAGTGTCCAATGACAGTGTCACGACTCCGACCGAAGGTGGCTCCCCTTCCYGTTCGGGTGGCGCTCKGCGGTCGTCGTCGCCRGCCTACTAGCTGCCACTGWTTCTTTCTCCCCCTCCTTGTATGTTGATTGATTACACCTGTTATGAGTTGTGGTGATTGGTAGGGCTTTATTAGTCAGCCGGCCCGCCTGTTTCTTTGTGCGGGATTGTTTGGTGTAACATTTGTGTACGTTTGAGACGAATGTGTTTGTTCCTGTTCGTGGGTTTTTGCTATACTGTTTTAGTCCCTGTGTTTGGGGCGTTTGTTTTGTTCGGCACCCAGTGGTTTTGTGGGGTGGCCTGTGTCTGCCGTTTGTGCAATAAAGAGCACTATTTTGAACTCTCTCTTTCCTGCACCTGACTTCAGACCCACGACACCCAGATCGTTACAGACAGTGATACAGTTCACAGGGAGAAAAGGCTCAGTCTCTCTGTCACCACCCTCCTTATCTCTTTGTCTCTCTTCTTTTACTGTCCCTTTTACTGTTGTAACATACACACAGGGGGTCAGGAAGCAGGTGCAGTAGGTGAGTTTAATAATAACGAACATGGCGTGATACAGAACAAGAGAAGYGTCTGACATAGAAACATAAGCAATACTACMTGATGACTGATGACCAAAGAGTGCTATATAAAGGGTAAGTAATCAAGGGAGTAATGAAGTCCAGGTGTGACTGATGATGAGACGCAGGTGTGCATAAAGATGGGTTGCCAGGACCGGTGATTAGTAGACCAGTGACGTCGAGCGCCAGAGCGGGAGTGGATGTGACAACTGTCTCTTTTAGTGTCTCATTCACTGTCCCTCATTTACTGTCCCTTTTATTGTATATTTTACTGGCTCTTTTACGGTCCCTCATTTACTGTCCCTATTTTACTGCCTCTTTTACTGTCCCTCATTTACTGTGTATTTTCCTGTCCCTCTTTTCCTGTCCCTCTTTTACTGTCCCCCTTTTACTGTCCCTCTTTTACGGTCCCTCATTTACTGGCCCTCTTTTACTGTCTCTTTTACTGTCTCTTTTACTGTCCCTCTTTTACTTATCCACAGAAATGATCGGCCAACCAAGACCTTTTACTGGAAACCCCAAGAGGGAACCATATTCAGAGTTTGATATGAGTTAATCCTCATGGTGTGCGTGATTGTCTGTGTGTGATGTGTGTGTATATATTCTCGGGTCAGAGTATTTTTATGTGATTTAAGGAAGGAAGGCTGATTGTTCCTGTATGTGGGTGTCTGTGTGAGTCCGTTCGTGCCTGTGTTGGTCATCTGGAAACACACCACACACACACACACACACACACACACACACACACACACACAACCACACACACACACACACACACACACACACACCACACACACCACCACACACACACACACACACACATACACACCAGCACACACAGACAGCAACACACACACATTCCTCATCATCGGTGTTACCCTATTAGGAAGAAGACAACAAAATGAGGAACAGAAACAAGGAAAGAGGAAGACAAATAAATGACATGGGACACAGTAATCTGTGTGATATGCTGTGACTTGTTTGACTATACTGGACCAGAAGTCCCACAACAATAGGAAACAAAATTTGTAGAAAAAATATATTTTTTTAATGCCAACTTAGGGACTTTTGTTGTCCCCACAAGGGGCAAATTATGATTTCTATGAGGTTTAGGTTAAGTAGAAGTTAGTGTTAGGGTTAAATTAATAGGATTAGGGGTTTTAGGGTTGGTTTAGGGTTAGGGTTAAGGTTAAGGTTTTTGGGGTTAAGGTTAGGGTTAGGGTAAGGGTATACGGCATTAGGGTTATGTTTCGGCTAGGGGTTTAGAGTAATATAAGATTTGAATGGGACCGGAAATTGTGTCCACAAGGTTTTAGGTGTTTTACAAGACTAGGGTTTTTGGTGTTGTTGACTGTGTGTGGTGTGTGTTGTGTGTGTGTGTGTGTGTGTGTTGTGGTGTGTGTGACATGGTGATGTGTGTGTGTGTGTGTGTGTGTGTGTGTGAATGTGTGTGGTGTGTGTGTGTGTGTGTTTGTGTGTGTGTGTGTGTGTTGTGTGTGTGTGTGTGTGTGGTGTGTGTGTTTGTTTGTGGGTTGATGGTTTCTCTATCTTTCCCTTTCTTTGTCTTTTTCATTCGCTGCGCGCTCTTCTCTTCTCTTTCTCTCCTCTCTCTTCTCTTTCTCTCCCCTCTCTCTTTCCCTCCCTTTCTCTCTCTTTCATCTTCTCTCTCTTCTTCTCTCCTCTCTCTCCTCTTTCTCTCCTCTCTCTCTCTCTTTCTTCTTCCTTCACTCTCTCCCTCTCTTTGTCTTCTCTCTATCTATCTCTTCTCTCTCATTCATTCAATTTTAGCGGCTTTATTGGCATGGAAACATGATGTTTTCATCAAAGCAACTGATATTGATAATAACAAGTTTGAAAATAAACAATACATTTAAGTACAACTTACATCACGAAGTTCCAAAAGAATAAAGACATTTCAAATGTCATATTATGTCTATACAGTGTTGTAATGATGTGCAAATAGTTAAAGTAAAAAAGGGAAATAAATAAAAACATGCATATAGGTTGTATTTACAATGGTGTTTTTTTCTTTGTATTATTTTTTACCAGATCTAATGTGTTATATTCTCTTACATTAATTTCAAATTTCCAACAAACTTCAAGATGTTTCCTTTCAAATGGTATCAAGAATATGCACATCCTTGCTTCAGGTCTGAGCTTCAGGCAGTTAGATTTGGGTATGTCATTTTAGGCGAAAATTGCAAAAAAAATGGTTGGATCCTTGTCAAAGCAAGTGAACTCGATAATAACAAAAGTGAAATAAACCAATAAAAATGAACAGTAAACATTGAAGTAAACATCTATCTGTCTCTGTCTGTCTGTCTGTCAAAATGAACAGTAGACATTACACTCACAGAAGTTCCAAATAAAGTCATTACAAATGTCATATTATGTGCAAATGTTAAAGTACACAGGGGATGTATTTACATCGGTGTTTGTTCTTCACTGGTTTTCCCTTTTCTTTGTGGCACATGGTCACTCTCTCTGTCTCTTCTCTCTCTCTCTCTTCTGTTTTCTCTCCTCTCCGTTCTCTCATTTCTCTTTTTCTCCCCCTCTGCTCTCTCTTTTCTCTCTCTCTCTTTCCACCCCTTCTTTTTGCTCTTCTCTCTCTCTGTTTCCCCCTCTCTTTCTCTCTGCTTCTTTCTCCCCCCCCGTCTCTCCACACACACTCTCACACATGGCAAGCGTAAACCAATTAAAGCGGCCCTTTTCTGCAATGAGCCCAGACGAAACATAAGGTATCAGGGAATAGGAACGTGTGTTGGTGTGTGTGTGTGTGTGTGTGTGTGTGGTGTGTGTGTGTGTGTGTGTGTGTGTGTGTGTGTGTGTGTGTGTGTGGTGTGTGTGTGGTGTGTGTGTGTGTGTGTGTGTGTGTGGTGTGTGTGTGTGGCTGTGTGTGTGTGTGGTGTGTGTGTGTGTGTTGTGAAAGGAGAGAGAGAGATTAAGAAGTTCTCCACCCAGACCCTCATGTACAGACACCGTTCTTCACACTGTTAACCACAGACCATCATAAATCTCTCCCACGTGGAACCTTTCTCCTCTCTGACCTCACATACACTAATTCTCTCTCACGCCCTCACCTCCATATTTTCTCTCTCTCTTCTCTCTCTCTCTCTCTCTCTCTCTCTCTCTCTCTTCTCTCTCTCTCTCTCATCTCTCTCTCTCTCTCTCCTCTCTCTCGTCTCTCTCTCTCTCTCTG
>NC_036848.1:53242458-53251924 GCF_002910315.2 Salvelinus sp. IW2-2015
TACTTTCCCCCTTTTTACTGTCCCTCTTTTTACCATCCCTCTTTTACGGTCCCTCTATTACATCCCTCATTTTACTGGCCCCTCTTTACTGTCTCTTTTACTTCTCTTTTACTGTCTCTCTTTACAGGTCCCTCATTTTATCTGGCATCCTCTATTACTGATCTCTTTTTACTGTCTCATTATACTGGCCCTCTTTTACTGTCTACTTTTACTGTCTCATTTTACTGATCCCTCTTTTACGGTGTCCTGTACGTCCCTCATTTATGTCCTCTTTTCCGTCCCTCTTTTACTGGTTTTTTCCATTTACGTCCATCTTTTTACTGTCCCCTCAACTTTACTGGCCCTCATCTTACTGTCCCTCTTGGACTGCCACTTCTTTTACTGTCCCCTCTCATTTACTGCTCTCTTTTACTGTTCCCTCTTTTTACTGTCCCTCTATTACTGCGTCCCTCTACCTGCTCTTCTTTTCACGCATTTTTTCTCTTTACCTTTAAATTCGTACAATGAACCTTGGTATACACTACATGACCATAAAATATGTGTTGACACCTGGTTGTCAAATCAATCTATTCCAAAAACATTGCTATTAATATTGCACGTTGGTCCCCTCCTTTGCTGCCATAACACAGCCTTCCACTCTTCTGCGGACGGCTTCCTCACTAGAGTGTCTTTGGAACAGGTTGCTGCGGGGACTTGCTTCACATTCAGCGCACAGAGTCATTAGTGTAGGCGGATGACATTGATGTGTCTAAGGCAGGCGTCAGGCACGTGGACTTCGCTCATCCCAAAGTGTTTATGGGGTGAGTACAGGGCTTCTCGTTGCAGGCCGGTCACAAGTTCTTCACACCCATTCTCGATCAATATATCCATTTCTTGTTATGGTCCTTCACTTTTGTTCATCATTTGGTCATTTGTTCTTCGTCTTGTAAATCAGAGAAGTGTCTTCTCCAAATTGGGAAGCACAGAATTGGTTCTTAGTATATGTTCTATTGTAGCTTTTGTGTGAGCGTTATATTTTCCCTTCACCGTCAAGGGGCCTAGCCCGAACCATGAAAAACAATGCCTTCAACTCTATCCTACCAAACTTTAACAGTTGCACTAGGTTATTGGGGTGTGGTTAGTCGTTTCTTTGCATGTTTCTAAACCTCAGATTTTTGTCCGGTCTTGGTACTGTCAATGGTGCAAGTTGTGATTTTATCACTCCATGAGAATTTGCGTTTTCCACGGCTGCCAGAGTCCTTTTTTTCATTTTTGTTCTTTTTTTTATTTTATTTGACTTGGTGAGTTTTTTAACTACCACTTCCAGCCGACGCTCTGGCATTGCCGCATGCACATGGTGATCTTAGCGTGTGTACAAAGCTGCTCAGGCATTTAACCCATTTCATGAAGCCCACTGACAAAACAGTTTTGTGCTGACCATTGCTTCCAGAGGCAGTTTGGAACTCGTTTAGTGTCTCTCTCTCATGTCAATTCAATTTAAGGGGCTTTATTGGCACGTGAAACATATGTTAACATTGCCAAAGCAAGTGAAGTAGATAATAAACAAAAGTGAAATAAACAATACAAAATGAACAGTAGACATTACTCTCACAAAAGTTCCAAAGGAATAAAGACATTACAAATGTCATATTATGTATATATACAGTGTTGTAATGATGTGCAAATAGTTAAATTACAAAAGGGAAATTAAATAAACAAAAATAGGGGTTGTATTTACAATGGTATTTGTTCTTCACTGGTTGCCCTTTTCTTGTGGCAACAGGTCACAAATCTTGCTGCTGTGATGGCACACTGTGGTATTTCACCCAATAGATATGGGAGTTTATCAAAATTGGATTTGTTTTTCGAATTCTTTGTTGGTCTGTGTAATTGAGGGAAATATGTGTCTCTAGTATGGTCATACATTGGGTAGGAAGTTAGGAAGTGCAGCTCAGATTGTACTTCATTTTATGGGCAGTGTGCACATAGCCTGTCTTCTCTTGAGAGCCAGGTCTGCTTTCGAAGGCCTTTCTCAATAGCAAGGCTATGCTCACTGAGTCTGTACATAGTCAAAGATTTCCTTCATTTTRGGTCAGTAGCAGTGGTCAGGTATTCTGCCACAGTGTACTCTCTGTTTAGGGACAAATAGCATTCTAGTCAGTTTTTTTTTGTAAATTCTTTCMAATGTGTCAATTAATTATCTTTTTGTTTTCTCATGATTTGGTTGGGTCTAATTGTGMKGYTGTCCTKKGGCTCTGTGGCGTCTGTTTATGTTTGTGAACAGAGCCCCAGGACCAGCTTGCTTAGGGGACTCTTCTCCAGGTTCATCTTTCTGTAGGTGATGGCTTTGTTATGGAAGGTTTGGGAATCGCTTCCTTTTAGGCGGTTGTAGAATTTTACGTCTCTTTTCTGGATTTTGATAATTAGCGAGTAGAGGAATGCTGTCACCTCCATGTACGTGTTTGTCCCCCTGTGTGCTGAGGGTGTCAGGTTCTTGTCGAGTTCTGGCATTTAGGTCGCCACAGACTAGAACATGTCCCTGGGCCTGGAAATTGTTGATCTCCCCCTCTAGGATGGAGAAGATGTCATCGTTAAAGTATGGGGATTCTATTGTGGTAATATAGGTAGCACACATGAGGACATTTTTCTCTGTTGAGATCATTTCCTTATTAATTTCTAGCCAGATGTAAAATGTTCCTGTTTTGACTCATTTAAAAGAATGGGTTAGATCTACTCTATACCAAATTAGCATACCCCCTGAGTCTCTTCCGTGTTTCACACCTGGTAGTTTGGTGGATGGGACTACCAGCTCTCTGTAATCTAGGGGGAAACCAGTGGGTCCATCTCCTTTGCACCATGTTTCTTGTAGGATGACAATGTCTGGGTTCCTGCTCTTTAGGCCAAAGGCAGATGACCTCAGACCTTGTATATTCCAGGATGAGATGGTAAAAGCTTTGTGTTTCATAGTGTCTAGTTTTGCTTTTGTGTGGACCATCACATTTTGTGTGGACCATCACATTTTGTGTGGACCATCACATTTTGTGTGGACCATCACATTAGGTGTTAGCAGAGCATGTTGAGCATCTGATACATACCTCTTAGGTCGCAGGATGGGGCTTGGGCAGTTGTAATAGTGGGGGTTGGGCCTGTTGCTCTGCTCACGGCCTGGGCATATGTCCTGCTGTCATGTTGAGGTCCTTGCCACAGGGGCCGGAGGCATGGGGTGGGAAAAAGGGGCATAGGTCTGATATGGGGGGGCCTATATAGGGTGTGGCCAGGGTTTGCTTGGGGTGGTCTTAGCTAGTTGGTGTGTGGCTGGTGATGCTCTGGTCTGGGTATAGGTCATCTTGGCGTGGGTTCTCTCGGTGCGGGTCTTTCAGGAGGGGGTCTTGCAGGTCTGGTCGGGTGTCTTGCTGGTCTGGTGGGGGAGTCCGTTGTTCTGTTGCTTCTGTGTGATGTGCTGGGGATACAGTTCAGGGTGATGTCCTTCAGGGTCCTGGCAAAAGTTGGGATTGCTGCTGTTGTGGATATTCTTACACAGGACACTCAAAGTTAATATTAAATGAATCACTCTTTATTGTTACCAAGCTGGAGAGGTTCCAACCAACTTGATGCACCATAGTGAACGTCTGTCAGAAGCTCTGCCGGGACAGTCCCGTTAGTTCTCATATATACGGCTATACACAGACAAGTTATATTTGCATGATTTAGCATAATTAATTCATCATTATCGCTTTGTTTCATTCATGTGACCGACCAATACTGTTTCATAACATGTGACAGATCAATACCTCTTCTATACGAGGCTTCTTCTCTCTAAGTTGAGACCTTGAAACTGAGATATCTTTCATTCTCAAAACAAGGTCTGGGCGTACTGCTAAATTGCAGATACTGAGAAGTGAGGATTCGTTCAATCAGTCACTTGCATGAACACAGTAATTGGTTATTAGAACAGCACATGAATAGAACACAGAAATTAGTTATAAGAAAAGCACATGTATACATGTCCATCACATTCCATCCTCTTATCACTTGTGCTATAATAATCATTACATTTTAATGTAATCATTCCCTATACTCCTATTAAAGTAAAAACCAGACACTTCATCATTTCAAACCCTTCATATTCTGGGTTGTACAATCCACCTAGTATGGTAATACTATAATCATAATAAAGGTTATACTTCTATTAATGGGAGTGAATATCAAAAATACACACACATACACAAGGGATCTGTAGATTCAGAGGTGAATAAATCTCTCAATGTTATCCATTGTTTCCATATCTCTAACCACAATCGGGTTGGATTGACCTATGTTTTTGTAACTGTCCCTGGGACATCAACTTAGTCAAAATAKAAAACCCTGTTGTTTAACAATTCTTGTTAAACGAAAACAACATTCAATCATTATCATCGTCCGTATCTACAGGGGGAAATGGGAGCTAGTTGGCATAGTTGGAAGCTCATTAGTTTCACCATCTTCTGGAGGAGCAGAAAACATGATAGCTGCTGAAATCTTACCAGCCAGAGAGGCACAGATCACCTTACAACCTGTTAATAACACAATTAAGCAAACTAAACAATAAACACAACGCTGTAGCCTATTGTGCAATTTGGGATCCTCAACTTCCAAGGAGAGATTCCAATTCCAAGTTGCAAGCATCCAATCTGGCTTTGGATAATTATTCTTCACAACAGTGGCAATGTATTCAGCAAGATCAGTCACATTAGAAGAGTGATCTGGGACAAATGTACAAAATTCATCACCAATGATTGCACAAGTGCCCCCTTGACCTGCCAACATATAGTCAAGGTCCTCTCTGTTTGCAGAGCTAACTTACGCAATTCTTTAATTTCCCCATTAAATTCTTCCAGGGCATTTGGAGTAGCATTGCCAAAAAACACCCCAAAGAACCTGGAGGCAGGTGCCTGAGTGTGAGTGATGTCAGCCAGAGATCTCTTATCTCTCCTCATTCTACGAGGTCTGTAGTATTTAAACAAAGCATTTCGATTCCTCTCATTATTCGGAACGGTTCTCATAGCTGTCACCACAAACCCTACAGTACATGTCTCTCCCCAGTTCGAGGGAATTCTATAGTAAGCCATTTTTTCACACAACCAGTAGGCCAATTTTGCGAGGAAATGTAATGTACAACGGGGCATGGCAGGTCTGCTCCACTCATCCAGCCATACACCCGAGGCGTCCTTATGACAGCACCCAGCCCACTTGCGTTTCTCTGAAGCATCCGCCGTGGCCTGTAAAGCAATGATATAATTAACAATGAAAAAGTTGTTGGGAGCTGGAACTACTGCCATCTGTAGGAGGGGGGAAACAGAACAGGATGCAGCCCGTTTAGCTGCATTCCCCAGAGAAACGATATCTTTAGAGGGAGTATGGGCCTGACACTTTATCACCGAGATTAGCGAGGGGAGTTGAACAGGCTCCAACAGAGAGGACACAAGCTCAAAAACCCTCTATTCTTCCACAATGTTCCAAAATCATGCACTACACCAACCTCATATCTAATGTCGGTGTATATGTGACCGACCTCCTTGATTCAGTCTTAAGTAACAAAATTTGAAATTGTGTTTTTTACATTGGATAAAAGCAGAGAGACAGAGCCACACAATGGTATATCATACACAGCGTTTTTTATAAAAAAATTATTTCACCTTTATTTAACCAGGTAGGCCAGTTGAGAACAAGTTCTCATTTACAACTGCGACCTGGCCAAGATAAAGCAAAGCAGTGCGACAAAAAACAACAACACAGAGTTACACATGACCGACCAATACTGGTTCATAACATGTGACAGATCAATACCTCACAAGGCTTCTTCTCTCTAAACTGAGACCTTGAAACTGAAATATCTTTCGTTCTCCAAACAAGGTCTGGGCGTACTGCTAAATTGCAGATCTGAGAAGTGAGGATTCGTTCAATCGGTCACTTGCATGAACACAGACATTGGTTATTAGAATAGCACATGTATAACATTTCTATCACACTGCCTTGTAGAGGTGGACCTGGTTGTAAAGGCTGTTCAAGTCCAGGGTGGAGTGGTGGGCCATGAAGAGATTAGGTTTTGAGGCACAGTCTCGCGATCACCCGATCACCCGCTTGCATTCACCCGCTGTATGGTGGCAGGGTGAAAGTATTTTCGTGGTAGCAGGGTGAAAAAGTTTTTTCATCCACTCCCTTGAGTGCTGTGGCCACCCTTTCCTGCTGGGCCCTCGGGTTATTTATGCCCGTGTGATTTATGATGTGGCTGGGGACCCTACTCTGTCCCCTGACAACAGCTCCAGGGCATGCCTAGTGTTTTTGCACCAGAGTTTAGCCACTTCGTGTTTGGGAATAAGTTTATCCTCTTGAATGCGTTTGCCATTTGAGTCAATGAGCAGCACAATCTCTGGCTTTTGTGTCCTCAGTGGATGTCTGGGGATGTCTGGATGTCTGGGGATGTCTGGATGTCTGGGGATGTCTGGATGTCTGGGGATGTCAGGATGTTTGGGGATGTCAGGATGTCTGGATGTCTGGGGATGTCAGGATGTCTGGGGATGTCTGGAATGTCTGGGGATGTCAGGATGTCCTGGATGTCTGGGGTGTCAGGATGTCTGGGTGATGTTGGAGAGTGTCTGGATGTGGTGGGGATGTCTGGATGTCTGGGGGTATGTCCTGGATGTCTGGATGTCTGGGGGTTGTCCAGAAGCCTATCAGGGAGCTGACAGGGGGGCTGTCAGGAGGTGTTGGGGGTCTGTTGGGTTGCTGGGTCTGTGTTGTCTGTCCAATGTGGTGTTGAAGGTTGTGGTCCGGGCTGAGGTGGGTTCTGTTGGGCTTCTCTGGGGGAGTGTCCTGCCTCTGTCACACTTAGCTTTCTCACCTCCTCCTTCAGTTCCTTCAGTGCCATGTGTGCCTCTAAGTTCTCTCACCTCAGTCCGTAGAGCAGCCGTCCATCTCCACCTTCTGCCCACCTTCGGTCTTGTTGGGGGGGGATACCCTGCACCATTACTGTCCCAGACTTGTACACGTGACAGAGTGTTTTCAATTTCCTCAATGTCTAGTATGCTGAGTTTCCACCCTGGGCCAATACCTCTTTGGGTAAGTTGCTTACGTTCCCTCTTTGTAGCAGTCAGCAAATAGTGTCTCTGGATTGTCCTTGAGGAGCTTTTTAATTTTTCTTATTCCGTGCCGTGTAATTTTTTATATCCATGAGGTGCTGTATTGTATCACCTCTGCATAGGGATAAGCCATGGGGGCTTCAAATCCTCTGCATTTGGGGGGGGGGGGGGGGTGGAGCTGTGAAGCTCTCCTGCCATTAGGCTCAATAGTTTTCAAACACCTCTCACTTCAATTAATATTCCATTGTATTGGTCACATGCAGATGTTATTGCGGGTGTAGCGATATGCTTGTGTTTCTAGCTCCAACAGTGCAGTAATATCGAACAAGTAATATGTAACAATTTCACAACAATACACACAATACACACAAATCTAAAGTAGAGGAATGGAATTAAGAATATATAAATATTTGAACGAGCAATGCTAGTGATGGCTATTTAACAGTCAGATGGCCTTGAGATAGAAGCTCTTTTTCAGTCTCTCGGTCCCAGCTTTGATGCACCTGTACTGACCTCGCCTTCTGGATGATAGCGGAGTGAACAGGCAGTGGTTCGGGTGGTTATTGTCCTTGATGATCTTTTTGGCCTTCCTGTGTCATTGGGTGCTGTAGATGTCCTGGAGGGCAGGTAGTTTGCCCCCGGTGATGCGTTGGGCMGACCACACCACCCTCTGGAGAGCTTTGCGGTTGCGGGTGGTGCAGTTGCCGTAGAAGGTGGCTCTCAATTGTGCATCTGTCAAAGTTTGTGAGGGTTTTAAGTGCCAAGTCAAAGCCCTCACCTCCTCCCTGTAGGCAGTTTCGTAATTTGTTGGTCATCAGGCCTACTACTGTTGTGTCGTCTGCAAACTTGATGATTGAGTTGGTGTAACGGCGTTCCTCCTCCTCTTCATCCGAAGAGGAGGAGCATGGATTGAACCAAAATGCAGCGTTGGAATAAGACATAATGAATTTATTGAACAAGACAAAACRAACTATACTTGACAACTAAACAAAATAACAAACCGAATGTAGACAGACTTGGACCACGAACTTACATGAAACACGAAGAACGAACGAACAAGTACTTACTACAAACAAAACGACGAACGAACGAAACAGTCCCGTATGGTGCAAACATAGACACAGACACAGGAGACAACCACCCACAAACAAACACTGTGAAACTACCTACCTTAATATGATTCTCAATCAGAGGAGATGAAAGCCACCTGCCTCTAATTGAGAACCATATTAGGTACCCATTAACCAACATAGAAACAGAAAACATAGACTGCCCACCCAAACTCACGTCCTGACCAACAAACACATACAAAACTAACAGAAAACAGGTCAGGAACGTGACAGTTGGAGGCGTCACTTCACACTTCAGTGCTAATTGAAGTAGCAGCCAGATCAGTTCTGTCCTAGCAGCTTGGTAGCTTAGAAGACTTATTTATTAAGCTCAATATAACAAAATTACCTAGAGATTATTGTCTTTTACTTTTTGGCTTCAGAAAGTAGGTTCAGACTGAACATTACTCACTCAATGTTGTGTTGGATGGTATTTCCATGTTCCGCTGTGTTTCTTCTGCAGGTTTTGGCTTGTTAGAAGTTTTAGTTTTTCTTGATAGTCCTTGGTGGTAGTAGTCCATTCAGGTCATTTTGTCCAAAATCAAGGTTTTAGGTATGGAATTGTGACTTGGAATGACTGTTTTAATGATGAGGTTAGTATCCTGTATAAGTCCTTRCAGGTTGTGGGCCGACTGTTTTCTATACTGAGTATTGCCAACTCAGACAGCCTTTCCTGAGACATTAGGCATTATACAGTATTGTCCATTGYGCTGTATACAATATAACCTTAGTTTTGAATGATGCCAAGATATACCAGAGATAAGGGACTGTTGATATTGCAACCACCCAACTCAAACACCGGTTCACCAGTATGAACGAAATCGCAAACAGCCCTCAAGAACTGTTTTCTACTAAAGTTGATCACCACATCAGTCACTAGCTTCATCAATAAGTGCATCGATGTCATCCCAACAATGACCGTACGTACATACCCCAACCAGAAGCCATGGATTACAGGCAACATCCGCACTGAGCTAAAGGGTAGAGCTGCCACTTTCAAGGAGCGGGACTCTAACCCGGACGCTTAGAAGAAATCCCGCTATGCCCTCCAAACCATCAAACAGGCAAAGCATCAATACAGGACTAAGATTGAATCGTACTACACCGGCTCCTACGCTCATCGGATATGGCAGGGCTTGCAAACTATTACGGACTACAAAGGGAAGCACAACCGCGAGCTGCCCAGTGACACGAGTCTACCAGACGAGCTAAATGACTATGGGCACTTCGAGGCAAGCAACACTAAAGCATGCATGAGAG
>NC_036848.1:53251949-53258306 GCF_002910315.2 Salvelinus sp. IW2-2015
AAGACTGCAGTTTGTATCTGGGTAGTAAAGTTCCTTTCACATGACTTTACAGTTCAGGGAAACTCCTGGTTTGTCTGCGACTCACCACGAAAGATGGTTTCCTTATGCACATGCAGAGCAGGTTAGAGCTGAACAACACTATGTAGTGCAGCTCCATCAGAGGGTAGGGTAAGGAGATGGGGCCACAGAAAACGAGCGTCAGACCCAGAATGATCAACTCAACACTCTACCCCTGGATTCAACGGCGAATGGTCTATCGCTGCCTTACACCTTCTACACTGGAGAATTTGATGCATGTTTAGGGGTATATCTTATCCTCTGAGTGTGGGGACTCCAAAAGGGTGTGACACCCATGGACTGGCATTACTTTTTCAGGCAGTAGAGTGGGAAACCAGCGTCAAGAAAAGTTGAAAAGCCACTGTCAAGCACAGCAAGCAGGCAACAAAATGCAGAGATAAACATGTTGGGAATTACTGAAATGTGAATACTGTGATTTATTTAAACACAAGAAACAAAAGAACGTAAAGGTCCAATGCAGGATCGTTTTTATCTCACAATAGAAAATATGTTGCTGGGATAACACTATAAGGTAGCCTACCGAGCAATGGTACTAATTTAACTCCCCTGGTCTGATGTTCCTAGGGCTAGCGCTAAACCATCCATCAAATTGCAAAAGTAGTTATACTCTAAAAAGGAGCATTATCATAATTTTCAAATGTCACAGTATTTCATTCAACCTCATAGTGTAGGAAATAGAATAAAACACAGAAACTTATAGTTTTATTGTGAGTGCACACTGGGTCTTTAAATGAAAAAAATGGAACAGTAAAGCTATTAATTAGGTAATGGACTTTGATGTACTATTGAAATCTAAGCTAACTAATGCATTCAGTTACAGCTGAGTTCAGAAGTGACGATACACTCAGGTTTCGGGAGTCATATGACAACTGTTTTTCAACAACTCTACAAATTCTTGTAAACAACCATAGTTTTTGGCAATGCGGTTAGGAACAAATCTATTTGTGACATGACAACGTATTATTTACAACAAATTTGTGTTACATACAGATTTTTCACTTTAAAATTCACGTGTACGCCTATTCCAGTGGGTTCAGAAGTTTACATTCACTAAGTGACTGGCTTTAAACAGCTTGGAAATATTCGCAGATTATGGTCATGGCTTTTAGAAGCTTCTGTAGGGATCGCTAATTGATCATAATTTGAGTCAATTGGAGGTGTAATGTGGATGTACTTTCAAGGCACCTACACTTCAAACTCCAGTGACCTCTTTGCAGTTGACATCAATGGAAATCAACAGAAGATCAAGCCAAGACTCCCAAAAAATTGTAAACACCCACAAGTCTAGGTTCATCTTTGGGAGCAATTTCAAATGCTAGAAGGTACCACTTTCATCTGTACAACAATAGTAGGCAGTATAAACACCATGGGATCACGCAGCGTACTATCCATCAGGATCTCCTGGAAATGAACGTACTTGGTGAAGAAAAGTGTCACACAATTCCAAGAACTATGCCACAAAAACTTGGTGAAGATCTGGAGGAAAAGGCACAGAAGTGTGCTATCATCCCAGTAAAATGAGTCGCTAGTATCGATAACTGATAAGGCGTCAGCAGGAGAGACGCAAGCTACACAAATACCACCAAAAAGATCCAGACTCGGTTTGGCAACTGCACATGGGGACAAAAAAAAGAACTCTTGGCAATATGACCATCATATGTTTGGAGGAAAAGGGGATGCTTGAAAGCCTAAGAACACCATCCCAACCGTGAAGACGGGGTGGCAGCATCATATGTGGGGGTGCTTTGCTGGAGGCGGGTCTGGTGCATCTTCACACAATAGATGGTCATCATGAGGAGGTAAAATTATGTGGACTATTTGAAGCAACTATTCAAGCCATCAGTCGGAAGTTTAAGCTTGCTCGCAAATGAGTCTCCAAATGGACATGACCACCATGTTATACTTCCAAAAGTTGTGGACAAATGGCTTAAAGGAAACAAAGTCAAGGTATTGGAGTGGCATCACAAAACCTGACTCAACTTCCTGTAGAAAAGCTGTGGGCAGAACTAGAAAAAGGAGTGCAGCAGGATGCTACAAACCTGAACTCATCACCACTCTGTCAGAAGGAAATGGCCAAATTCACCCAACTTATTATGGGAAGCTTGTGGAAAGTATGAGGACGTTTGCCCAAGTTAACAGCAATTTATAAGGCAATGCACTAAATACTAATTGAAGTGTAGGGTAAACTATTTGACGCATGGGAATAGTAATGAAAGAAACTAATTATTACCATCACATTAATTCTGACATTTACAGTTCTTAAATATAAAGTGGTGAATCCTAATGACCTTAAGAAACAGGGAATTTTTTTACTAGGATTAAATGTCAGGAATTGGTGAAAAATGAGTTTTAATGATTGTGGGATAAGATGTACGTAAATTCGACTGTTAAGCTACAGGGCATAGGTTCAGACAGGTCAGCAGCACTGATTACAGTCACTGTCAAAAACACAAGAGCATAAAACCTAAACACATGGAGAAATCTTGTAGGTATGTATCTTCACAATGAGTCAATGTGTGTCAACACAAATCAACACCTCATTAGAATACAAGAACTCATATTGTATCCTCACTGTATGAACAATAAGCTGACACATACATGGGAGTCTCGTGGAAATCTAACCATGGAAGAGATTCTGTAGATTCTCAAACAACAACTTTCAATTATAAGATTTTTCAAAAAATGGAGCGGTTAACTTCTTATGGCTGGGGCGTAAGAGTACTTGGAGAATAGGTGCCAGAGTAATATCTGTGCTACTCAGTTCCCCAGAAGCTAAGATATGGCATTTATAGTAGAATTTGGATAAAAACACTCTGAAGTTTCTAAACTGTTTGAATGATGTCTGTGAGTATAACAGAAGCTCGGGTGCGAGACCTCTTTAATGGTGAGAGGTGAGGGCTTTTGTTATAGGAGAGGAAGCAGGATGGCTGCCCTTTCCTGTTGAATTCCAGGAACCGATCAAGTCTGTCATGAACTGGAGGCTGAGCACGCCACCCGTACGACACTGTATCACTTGTATATCGGACGACTGAGGAGCGCTTTACGCCTGGCGCCAGCTTCCGTATGGATCGCTCTGGTAGCTTAGTGGAGGCACTCCTTCAATATCATCAGAGGCTCGTCGAGGTTACAGCGGTGAGCTCTGTCGGATAACTATTTTCGCCCTTCATAGTTTTCAGTCCTGGACCTGTCCCTGCAGTTCAGCATTCCTTTCATCGGCTGAATAACACCTAGTCAGGGGTCGACGCGAGGTTGTAGACGAACGGCAGACAGTACGCTATAGCATAAAAATAAGATATTGATTCAAGACACTGGCCGAGGATACGCTGGCTGAAGACAAAGCCGTAATTAGACAAAACATAATCATTAGTATTGGGGCGCCTTAAATGGAAACAGGTTAACTACCCTGGACCAGAACACAAGCTCGAGGTAAGAATGACAGACCACCTCTTAACAAGGGAGAAAAGAATCGCGTCTGAATAAGACAACGCTCGTTCATCGGAACTTGATTAATTAAAGAAGAAAACATACGAATAAAGAAAAGTAAAACATAAAAAAGAACAAAAAACAAGGTTGGCTAGTCAAATTAACCAGTATCGGACGGTGGATCGGAAAATACCAAATCGTGAAAACTGAGATACTTTCTATGGCTGGGCCTGGGGGCTACGAGTGCAGCCTTGTGAATGTTGACCTGTTTAAAGGTATTACTCACATGCGGCTACGGAGAGCGTGATCACAACAGCTCGTCCGGATCTAGCTGGTGTCTCTCTCTCTCTCTCTCTCTCTCTGTGAATATGTCCCTGATGGATATGGAATGTACTTACAATGCGCTTGCACAATAAAATTCAAACAGAGTGTATTTACTGATAGACTGGACCCCACTGACTAAACATTTAGTTAGGTCTCATCTTTGACATTCGGGCCCAGAGTATTTCCTAGTCATGTTGTCATGAAAAACTTAATGCATTGTCTGCAAGGCTGTTGCTGTCATGTAGTGCACTGGGTATTGTTATCATGCACGGCTCTTGGAATTGCCTAACACAGAGCGGTCTTTGTATTTGTTTGAACCAGGAAGTAGAGAGTCTTCCTGATGGGAGCCAGATAGTAAACATTACTGTAATAGTTTATGGCCCTATTCCCGTCAATGTTGCTGACCCTGTCAATCAATTATGTAATCAGAGGTTTATGGAGAAGGGGAGGCACTAGCGGTAAAGCTGTGTGTGAAGGTTTGTGTGTGTGTGCGTGCGTGTGTGCGTGCGTGCGTGCGTGCGTACATCTAAACTGGTTGTGTGAATTTGGAAAGTAGCATGATTTCTCTCATGAAAATCTTGAGGTAGAAACCACAACTTTAGAAATGAAACTGTGTACAAATGCCGTATCTTAATTTTATCATCCTGTTGTTGCAGTAATTTTCTTGCATAGCAGGAAAATGCAAACATGTAGTGTATTCAAGGTTTGAAAAGGCTTCTAAAGTTAGCAATTTCCACTTTACAATTTCAGACTTGATTTTCCCTACAGATAAATGTATCAACCCCTACAAAAAAATCCATTCATTATAATCCACATATCCTGTTGCTGCAGGATTATTTTCCTGCTGTAGCAAACTGGCTCAAATTAAAATCCTACATCTGTAGTTGTGTGTTTTTTCCTTTATGATGTGAGAAAGTGGAGATGTTCTGTGTAAGTGTGATTGTGTTTGTTCATTCTCAGTTGTGTGAATGTGTACAGGAAACCTCTAAACCATAGCACTTGTAACAAACACCGTCTAACTGTGTGTGTGAGAAAGAGAGAGATAGTTCATTTCACTTTTGTTTATTCTCTATTTCACTTGCTTTGGCAATATAAACATGTTTCCCATGCCAATAAAGCCATTTGAATTGAATTGGGGGAGAGAGAGAGAGAGTTACTCACACTATTGAGAAATTCTCCACCCAGACCCTCACGTACACCTTTTACACACTGTTAACCACAGACCCTCATGTACAGACACGTTCTACACACTGCTAACCACAGACCATCATAAATCTCTCCCACGTGGAACCTTTCACCTCTCTGACCTCACATACACTAATTCTCTGACCCCCTCACCTATTTCTCACTCTCCTCTCTCTCTCCTTCTCTCTCTCTCAGTCTCTCTCTTCTCTCTCTCTCTCTCATCTCTCTCTCTCTACCTCTCCTCTCTCTCCGTCTCTCTCTCTCTCTCTCTCTCTCTCACAATTCAATTTCAAAGGGCTTTTTGGCAGTGAAACATTTTAATTTGCCAAAGCAAGTGAATAGAAGATAAACAAAAGTGAAATAAACAAGTCAATGAACAGTAGACAATTACTAGCTCACAAAAGTTCCAAAGGAATAAAGACATTACAAATTCATATATTCTGTATATATACAGTGTTGTAATGAGGTGCAAATAAGCTTAAATTACAAAGGGAAATTAAAATAAACTAAAAATAGGGGTTGTATTTACAATGGGTATGTTCTTCACATGGTTTGCCCTTTTTTGTGGCTAACAGGTACAAAGCTTGCCCTGCCGTGATGGCAACACTGTGGGTATTTCAACCCAATAGATATGAGGAGTTTATCAAAATTGATTGTTTTTTTCGAATTCTTTGTTGTTCTGTGTAATTGAGGAATATGGTGTCTTCTGATATGGTCATCAAATTGGGTAGGAAGAAGTTAGGAAGTGCAGCTCAGATTGACTTCCATTTTATGGCTAGTGTGCACATAGCCTGTCTTCTCTTGAGAGCCAGTCCTGCTTCGAAAGGCCTTTCTCAATAGCAATGGCTATGCTCACTGAGCTCGTACATAGTCAATAAGATTTCCGTTCCATTTTGGGTCAGTAGCAAGTGGCGTCAGGTATTCTGCCACAGTGTACCTCTGTTAGGGAAAATAGCAATTCAGTCAGTTTGTTTTTTGTAAATTCTTTCATAATGTGTCCAATTTAATTATCTTTTTGTTTTCTCATGATTTGGTTGGGTCAATTAAGTGCTGTTGTCCTGGGGTCTGTGGCGTCTGGTTTATGTTGTGAAACAGAGCCCTCAGGAGCAGCTGCTTAGGGGAACCTTCTCCCAGGTTCTATCTTTCTGTAGGTGATGGCTTTGTTATGGAAGGTTGGGAAATCGCTCTTTAGGGCGGTTGTAGAATTTACGTTCTCTTTTTCTGGATTTTGATAATTAGCGAGTAAAGGAATTGCTGTCACCTCATGTACGTGTTGTCCCACTGTGTGCTGAGGGTGTCCAGAAGATTTCTTGTCGAGTATTCTAGGCATTTAGGTCGCCCCAGAAC
>NC_036848.1:53258331-53414440 GCF_002910315.2 Salvelinus sp. IW2-2015
TGTTTCACGTGTACCCCACACAGCAAATTTGCAGGTGTTACAATCTCGGTGTTGAGGTAAAAAAGTGTTATATCTGAGAGTTGATTCTAGAGGGGTTAACACCAGAGGGGTTTAAATTGACAGCATATTCAGTTAAAGTGTTAATTAAATCGCACACAGACAGACAGACGTGTATCCTACATAAATGAAGGCACAAAGAGAATCGGTTCAATTTGGTTTAAAAAAAAGTGCGCTTTAATATTAAGTATTGAAATATCTTAGAAATATAAATATGTGCAAAGTTCCTTTATTCATTTGTATTTTGTAATGCTTTTAGTTTTTGTTGTTCCAGATAGTTTTTGCCAGTCTAGTGGCGAGGTTATGAGCAGTCTTTATGAAAGACGAGTACTTCACATGTAGCTGGGCTGATGCGACACATGTAAACATTATGTTGTTAGTAAATGTTAAAAATGACAAACGTTGATCCTCTACTATTTTGACTTCTATCAGGAAGACATGGATTCAGCTTAACACTACATCATCATCAAAATCATTATTATCACGTCTTCGTCATCATCTTCATCACTATCATCATCGTCACTACCATCATCATCAGACCAAATGAAGGGGTTGTCATCGTCTCTGTGGTCTGAAAACCATCTCTAACCTCTCCCCCAGCCTCACCCCTACTTGTCTTCCTCACTCTTTCCTCACCCTTTCCTAACCTCTCCCCCAGCCTCACCCCTACTTGTCTTCCTCACCCTTTCCTAACCTCTCCCCCTCTCCCCCAGCCTCACCCCTACTTGTCTTCCTCACCCTTTCCTAACCTCTCCCACTCGACTTCTGACTATGTTCTGCTTCAGTTGTAGTTGTTTCTGCCTGTGTCTCAAATGGGAACCTATTTCCTATAGTGAACTACGTTTGACAAGAGTCCACAGGGTCCCAAAGTAATGCACTATAAAAGGAATAGGGTGCTATTTGGGACACACATTGTTCTGTCTGTCTGTCTGTCTGTCTGTCTGTCTGTCTGTCTGTCTGTCTGTCTGTCTGTCTGTCTGTCTGTCTGTCCTGCCTGCCCTGCCTGCCTGCTGCCTGCCTGCTGCCTGCCTTGGTGCCTGCCTGCCTGCCTGCCTGCCTGCCTGCCTGCCGCCCTGGGGACTATAAATAAGATCCACTGTTAGCTTTGGTTTTCTGCCAGGGCTTTTGTCCTACTAACAGGGTCTGCTCAGACTCAACTGTCACAACTCCTGTTCTCAAGAGAGATATGTGGTGGTGGGGGGGGGGGATAAAGACAAGAGGGAGAGACAGGGGCACCTCCATCACATTCTAACAGAAGAGCTTCCAAAGCTGTGTGTGTCTATCTGTGTGTGTCTATGTGTGTGAGGCTAGTGGCTGTCTTCAGCCTGTGTGTGTGTGTGTGTCTATGTGTGTGAGGCTAGAGGCTGTTGTCAGCCATGATCCCTCACACCTTCCTATGAGGCCATGCTAGTTGGCATGCAGCAGTGGAAATGTGTACGACACCATGCACACAAACACATTCACTCTGCTATGGGCCCCTGGTTTGACATTCACTGCCATACTCCCCACCCTCTCTCCTTTTCTCTCATTATACTTCCATCCCTCTCTCTATCTCCCTCTCTCTCTCACTCTCAATCCAGTCAGCCCATTTTACATGTCAGACAGGAGAAAGAGGAGAGGTAAGCTTCTGCTAATCAAGAGAAAGAGCTGTTCCTCAGCCCCAGCAGCACAACAAACCCACAGGAAACCTTCTGACAACACTCCTAAAGATACTGCTAAAGGGTGTGTTTGCTTGCGTGTGTGTGTTTGCTTGCGTGTGTGCACGTTCACTGTCTGTGTCACTTTAATCTTTTTGACTACCCAATCACAGCTTCCGCTGGGAGAACGACTAACTTGGCTGACAGGGCAATAACCTTTGACCCCCAGGGTTTTCCTGACTCCCATTGACAGTCTCTCCAGGAGAGGTGTATCCATGGCTACCTATATGAGGCTCCACTTGATAGGAAAGCAGTGGCATCGATCTAGGATCAGCTTACCCTCTCCAAATCCTATCCTCAACCGTTAGACGGGGAAACCCCCAAACTGGACTGTGTGTGTGTGTGTGTGTGTGTGTGTGTGTGTGTGTGTTAGATGGGAGCATCGTACTCCGCCAAGAAGTCTCTTAGAGTGTGAGGGAGCTGGTGTGTGTCGGGGGGATCCGGGCCCCCCAGGTGTCCGTTCAGGGTCCTTCTACACAGGTGCTGGAGGGAGGACAGGGAGGAGGGGAGGGGTCGACGCAGTTCTAACGGAACCTTCTCTCCCCCAGAGTGGATCAGATACAAACTCCCTGTCCCCACAGTCTCCCCTGCAGTCGCAGCCATGCCTCCCCCTGTCCTTACCCCGGCCTCCCCATCTCCTCCTCCACCTCCCTCCTTCCCCATGTAGTGTCCAATCAGTTTGAGCACACAGTCGAAGCGCGGGGGCGTGTGCGTGCAGTGGGGGTCAGGCTGCAGGTAAAAGCTTCCCCCCTGGCTGTGGATCCGGAGGTTCTTGGTCCCGCGAGCCGTCTGGACCGACAGTGTGAAGAAGTAGTGGTGGTCGGAGGAGTCTCGGACCAGGAAGGTCCCGGGGGGCTGGGAGCGGAGCAGAGCGCTGGCCTCACGACCCCCCACTGCACCCCAGTAGAACCCACTCTCCTGTAGCTTACGCACCGCACACAGCACCTGGAACAGGGGGAAATAATAGGTTTTAATAAAACAATTGTTTCATTTATGCAAAGTAGGTACATCAAATATACTATACACACAGCACCTGGCAGAGGAACTATAATATATGATGCTGTAATGATAACAATTAGACAAACCATCTGAGACTAAGAGGAATAATGATGATGATGGGTTAGCATTTAGTAAGAGGCTAGCTAGTTTGCATATAGTACATGTGGAGCTGCCAAATGTTGACAGAGTTGAACTGGCCTGTTGGTAGTGTGCGTGCGAGCTGAAGGGTTTGTAGCGCAGGGGGTGCACGTCTGACCCCTGACCTCTGGCCTCTGGGTGGGTAACGCTGCTCATGGCTGGGGGGGTCGTGCCTGCTATGGGTTACCATGGCGCCCTGACCCCCCCTGCTCGGCTTGCTGACCGAGGGGTGGGGGGTCCAGAGCAGGGAGGGGGAGGAGGTACAAGGGGAGGAGGTGAGTTGTGATGGAGGTGGAGAGGAGAAAGGGAGAGGACGTGAGGGAGGAGGGGAGGAGGGAGGATGAGGACGTGTGGGGGGAGGAGGGGAGAGGACGTGAGGGAGGGGAGGAGTAGGGTAGTGGACGTGATTCCCAGAGTGAAGACACTGAGGAGCAGTCCAGAGAGGACCTCAGAGAGACCACCCACTGCAGACAGCTGCAGAGAGAGAGAGAGTGAGAGTTATCTCTATTGAAAAACTTCATTCATAACAAACCGTGTTTTTATTTATTTATAAACACACATATACACACACACAGTGCCTTCGGAAAGTAGTCAGACACCTTGACTTTTTCCACATTTTGTTAAGTTACAGCCTTATTCTAAAATTGATTAAATAGTTTTTTCCCCTCTCATCAATCTACACACAATACACCATAATGACATCACAATACCCCATAATGACATCACAATACCCCATAATGACATCACAGTACCCCATAATGACAAAGCTAAAACAGGTTTTTAGAAACTGAAACATCACATTTACATAAGTATTCAGACCCTTTACTCAGTACTTTGTTGAAGCACCTTTGGCAGCTATTACAGCCGCGAGTCTTCTTGGGTATGACGCCACAAGCTTGGCACACCTGTATTTGGGGAGTATCACATTCTTCTCTGCAGATCCTCTCAAGCTCTGTCAGGTTGGATGGGGATAGTCGCTGCACAGCTGTTTTCAGGACTCTCCAGAGATGTTCGATCGGGTTCAAGTCCGGGCTCTGGCTGGGCCACTCAAGGACATTCAGAGACTTGTCCCGAAGCCACTCCTGCGTTGTCTTGGCTGTGTGCTTAGCGTCGTTGTCCTGTTGGAAGTTGAACCTTCGCCCCAGTCTGAGGTCCTGAGTGCTCTGGAGCAGGTTTTCATCAAGTATCTCTCTGTACTTTGCTCCGTTCATCTTTCCCTCAATCCTGACTAGTCTCCCAGTCCCTGCCGCTGAAAAACATCCTCACAGCATGATGTTGCCACCACCATGCTTCACCGTAGGGATGGTGCCAGGTTTCCTCCAGACGTGACGCTTGGCATTCAGGCCAAAGAGTTCAATCTTGCTTTCATCTTGTTTCTCATGTTCTTAGAGTCCTTTTGGCGGACTTCAAGCCGGCTGTCATGTGCCTTTTACATAGGAGTTACTTCCGTCTGGCCACTCTACCATAAAGGCCTGATTGGTGGAGTGATGCAGAGATGGGATAACCTTCCAGAAGGACAACCATCTCCACAGAGAAACTATTGAGCTCTGTCAGAGTGACCATCGGGTTCTTGGTCATCTCCCTGACCAAGGCTCTTCTCCCCCGATTGCTCAGTTTGGCCGGGCGGCCAGCTCTAGAAAGTGTCTTGGTGGTTCCAAACTTCTTCCATTTAAGAATGATGGAGGCCACTGTGTTCTTGGGGACATTCAATGCTGCAGACATTTTTTTGGTACCCTTCCCCAGATCTGTGTCTCGACACAATCCTGTCTCGGAGCTCTACGGACAATTCCTTCGACCTCATGGCTTGGTTTTTGCTCTGAAATGCACCGACATGCACTGTCAAATGTGGGACCATATATAGACAGGTGTGTGCCTGTCCAATCAATTTAATTTACCACAGGTGTACTCCAATCAAGTTATAGAAAAATCTCAAGGATGATCAATGAAACAGGATGAACCTGAGCACAATTTTGAGACTCATAGCAAAGGGTCTGAATACTTATATCTGTAATAAAACCCTTTTTTAGAGATTATTTTTTTCTTATTGGTTGTGCCTGGCTCCCGAGTGAGTGGGCCTGGCTCCCGAGTGAGTGGGCCTGGCTGCCAAGTGAGTGGGCCTGGCTGCCAAGTGAGTGGGCCTATGCCATCCAAGGCCCACACATGGTTGCACTCCTGCCCAGTCATGTGAAATCCAAAGATTAAGGCTTAATTCATGTATTAAATTGACTGGTTATGTTATATGAACTGTAACTCAGTAAAATCTTTGAAATTGTTGAATGTTGCGTTTATATTTTGTTCAGTGTGTATATATACACAGTGCATTCTGAAAGTATTCAGAACCCTCACTTTTTCCACATTTTGTTACGTTACAGCCTTATTCGGAGCAAAGAAAAATTATTGTTTTTCCTCATCAATCTACACACAATACCCCACAATGACAAAGCAAAAGTAGGTCTTTAGAAAAAAAATTGAAAATGTATTACAAATAAAAAACAGAAAAACCTTATTAAAAACAAAAAGTGGTCTGCCCGTTGTTAGGCCGGTTGGACGTTCTGCTAAATTCTCTAAAACGAAGACGTTGGAGGCAGCTTATGGTAAAGAAATGAACATTACATTCTTTGGCAACAGCTCTGGTGGACATTTCTGCAGTCAGCATGCCAATTGCACACTCCCTCAAAACTTGAGACATTTGCGGTGTTGTGTTGTGTGACAAAACTGCACATTTTAAAGCGGCCTTTTATTGTCCCTAGCACAAGATGCACCTGTGTAATGATCATGCTGTTGATATGCCACACCAGTCAGGTGGATGGATTATCTTGACAAAGTAGAAATGCCCACTAACAGGGATGTAAACACATTTGTGCATAAACACTTAGAGAAATACGTTTTTTGTGTGTTTTGAAAATTTCTGGGATAGTTTTTTTTTCAACTCAAGAAACATTTGGGGCGGCAGGTAGCCTAGTGGTTAGAACGTTGGGCCAGTTACCGAAAGACTGCTAGATCGAATCCCCGAGCTGACAAGGTAAAAATATGTCCTTCTACCCCTGAACATGGCAGGGAGTTCCTAGGCCATCGTTGTAAATAAGATTTTTTTCTTAACTGACTTGCCTAGTTAAATAATCATGGGACCAACATGTTGCGTTTATATTTTGTTCAGTGTACATCATAGGCTGTATTAAACATGTGTTATCTCTATCTCCAGTATACAGTCAGACGATTCAATTGCCATCGATTGCCCCCCCCCCCGCCGGGGGGATTCTCAGTAAACCGAGTTTTATGAATGAGTCCCGGTCCATTCTGAATAAACAACCTCATTCCCATGCAGCCTGCTCGCGCCAGCAGAGCGGCTATGGTTCTCCGGTTTCACAGTAAATAGGCTACCCCGGATGGGTCTGGTCTGGCGGTCTCACTGTGCTACTGGTCGTTGCATTTGGAGCGAGACGGAACGTGCCCGGCACAATAATGGATGGATCTTCATTCTCCAGGACCGCCTCTTGTTGTTACTCGAAGCGGCGCCATAACTGCCCGCTATGCATCTGCGAAACACGTCCTCCGCCTGAGCCAAGCTGGAGACTCTTCCAGCCACAGAATAGAAACATGACTTACAACGAAAACGCAGAAATAGACAATGCTATCTGAAATAAGGAGAATGAGTAGGCTATATAGCCTAGCGTGTGTCCCACATAGGAGTACTGTTCTGCATTGCGCCATTACAGCCTGCTGTTCGTAGTAGTGCTGGCTCCCTAGGATGTTTTAGAGAGGCAATTGCTCGAGCCCAAAAAGCTCACCATATCCCCATTATGATAACGTTTTGCCCAATTGCCCAATGCACACATGCACTATGCTATTTTACGCACCACAGAGTAACGGTCAAAGCGCCGGGTATGGAGCCTGTTTATTTACCTTGGAGATGGTTCCTGTCTCGGGCTCCAGCGTTCATCTCCGGGGGGAGAAAATATCCAAAGTCCCCGAGTTAAATCATTTATAAACTTGGTCATTAACTCCTGTCTCTTCTAACCGACAGAGGAACGGGTCCGTAGGCTATTGTCGGTAAAGACGTCGGGGTCCTCCCCCTTCTATTCTTATTCTCTCTCAATTCAATTCAAAGGGCTTTATTGGCATGGGAAACATGTTTATATTACCAAAGCAAGTGAAATAGATAATAAACAATACTCTCTCCTTCTTTCTCTATCCAGCAAACGGAGGTAGTTGTGTTACAGCGACCAACGAGTAGTCTATAGAGCTGATATTCGTAAGGCTCCACCTCCTCGGCTCCGAAGTTCTTCCAGTAATAACACACACACACACACACACCACCACACACAGCACACACACCCACACACACACACACACACACACACACACCACACACACACACACACACACACACACACACACACACACACACACACACACACACACACACACACACACACACACACAAACACACAAAAGAATAATCAGTGTGTGACCTTCTTTTACGGGGCGATTCCCGTATTAGCTGGTGAGTCCTCCCTTTCCCTCCACTCCGCCCTGACAAGATGAAACAGTTGAAGATGTTTATTTACCCTTGAGGAAACCCATAATTCCTGACTGACAACTAGCCTACATTGTACTTTACATTCACGTCATTTAGCAGACACACTTATCCAGAGCAACTAGGGTTAAGTGCTTGCTCAAAGGCACATAGACAGATTTTCACCTAGTTGTCTCGAGAATACGAACCAGCAACCTTTCATTTACTGGCCCAAAACTTTTAACTACTAGCCTACTGCTGACCGCACTGATAAACAGTGTTACACAATTTAGACTCATGCTTACTTGCCTACAGTAGGCCTAGGCTAGAATTTAGACAAGGGACCCAATTTAGGGTAGCCTCCCAGCTAGCACATAACGTTCTGAGAACCTTAGAGCTTGGCGAGAGTGTGGTTGTCTTATGGTTATTTTGCATACAACCTTCCCACAACATTCTGGGAATGGTACAACATAGTTGCTTGGCTTTGAACATTCTCAGGAGATTTAAGGAACTTAACAAAAAAAATGTACATTTCTTGGCATTTCATTAGTTTAACAGAATGTTTCCTAAAAGTTACATTTAATTTCAATTTTGGTAGTGTTCTAGGAACATTCTCCAACTGGTTTGACATGGAATGTTCTCAAATAGTTCACAGAACATTAAGAAGTGGGAGAATTTGTGAGTATTTCAGTACTTCAGCATAACCTTTCTTACAGGTTTCCTCATGGTTCTATTTAAATGTCCTCAAATTGTTTCGAGAACGTTAAGAAAACTTTCCATAAAAAACACAAGAAAACCTTAGTAACGTTCAGAGAACATTTTAACAATGTTATTTAAATGCAGAGGATGCGCACAGTGCAACAATATGATCAAGTGTGAATATTTCTGCCACCCACAAACGGTTCCAAATAAATGACAATATTACGTGTTCCACCACCCATGTTATTTACATTATTAAATGTCCATGTRGGCTGTGCTACAATATCCGGACCCCTTCTACTGCCGGTATGGGGCACGGAACCACGCAGATCCTCTACGACTGGAATACCGACATAATCTGCCCGAGGACTCCAACAGGCCCCTCAGGCGCGACGCCCGCTGAAGGCCCATTCTGCTAACCTGCTAGGCCTGCTAGCTACCTAGAGCTACCTGGAACCCTACTAATTCCACGACTGGTCTATCGACGTCACCGCACGAAGAGGCAAAAACAGACTTACCCCCATCGCGACATACCCCAAAGGCTAACTTGCTATCCCCGGTCTGCTAACTTCTAGCTTGCCTGCCCCGGTCTGCTAACTGCTAGCTTGCCTGACCCAGTTGGCTAACTGCTAGCTTGCCTTCCCCGGTCTGCTAACTGCTTGCTTGCTAACCCAGTCTGCTAACTGCTAGCTTGCCAGCCCCGGTCTGCTAACTGCTAGCTTGTTTAGCCCCGGCCTACTAACTGTTAGCTTGTTAGCATCGGCCTGCTAACTGTCTGAATCGCCGTGTCCCCAGTCAGCCCAACCACTCACTGGACCCATATGTTCACTTGGCTAYGCATGCCTCTCTCTAATATCAATATGCCTTGTCCATTACTGTCCTGGTTAGTGATTACTGTCTTATTTCACTGTAGAGCCTCTAGCCCTGCTCAATATGCCTTAACCAACCATGTGTTCCAACTCCTACATATGCGATGACATCACCTGGTTAAACGTCTCTAGAGACTATATTTCTCTCATCATATGCCTAGGTTTACCTCCAATGTATCACATCCTACTTACCTTTGTCTGTACACTATGCCTTGAATCTATGCTATCGAGCCAGAAACCTGCTCCTTTTACTCTCTGTTCCAAAACATGCTGGACGGCCAGTTCGTATAGCATTTAGCCGTACCCTTATCCTACTTCTCCTCTGTTCCTCTGGTGATGTAGAGGTTAATCCAGGTCCTGCAGTGCCTAACCCCACTCCCAGGTGCTATCATTTGTTGATTTCTGTAACCGTAAAAGCCTTGGTTTCATGCATGTTAACATTAGAAGCCTACTCCCTAAGTTTGTTTTACTCGCTGCTTTAGCACACTCTGCCAATCCGGATGTCTTAGCCGTGTCTGAATCCTGGCTTAGGAAAACCACCAAAAACCCTGAAATCTCCATCGCTAACTATACATTTTCCGCCAAGATAGAACTGCCAAGGGGGCGGTGTTGCAATCTACTGCAAAGATAGCCTGTAGAGTTCTGTATTACTATCCAAGTCTGTACCCAAACAATTAGAGCTTCTACTTCTAAAAATTCACCTTTCCAGAAACAAGTCTCTACTGTTGCCGCTTGCTATAGACCTCCCTCCTGCCCCCAGCTGTGCCCTCGATACCATATGTGAATTGATTGCCCATCTATTTCTGAGCTCGTGCTACTAGGTGACCTAAACTGGGACATGCTTAACACCCCGGCAATCCTACAATCTAAACTTGATGCCCTCAATCTCATACAAATGATCAAGGAACCTACCAGGTACAACTCCAAATCCGTAAACATGGGCACCCTCATAATGTCATCCTAACTAACTCGCCCTCCAAATACACCTCTGCTGTTTTCAATCAAGATCTCAGCGATCACTGCCTCATTGCCTGCATCCGTAATGGGTCTGCGACAAAACGACCACCCCTCATCACTGTCAAACACTCCTAAAACACTTCTGCAGCAGGCCTTTCTAATCGACCTGGCCGGGGTATCCTGGAATGACATTGACCTCATACCGTCAGTAGATTATGCCTGGCTATTATTTTAAAGTGCCTTCCTCGCCATCTTAAATAAGCATGCCCCATTCAAAAAATTTAGAACTAGGAATAGATATAGTCCTTGGTTCACTCCAGACCTGTCTGCCCTTGACCAGCACAAAAACATCCTGTGGCGTTCTGCATTAGCATCGAATAGCCCCCGTGATATGCAACTTTTCAGGGAAGTTAGGGACAAATATACACAGGCAGTTAGGAAAGCTAAGGCTAGGTTTTTCAAACAGAAATTTGCTTCTGTAGTACTAACTCCAAAAAGTTCTGGGAACTGTAAAGTCCATGGAGAATAAGAGCACCTCCTCCCAGCTGCCCACTGCTCTGAGGCTAGGAAACACTGTCACCACGATAAATCCACTATAATTGAGAATTTCAATAAGCATTTCTCTACGGCTGGCCATGCTTTCCACCTGGCTACCCCTACCCGGTCAACTGCCCGGCACCTCCACAGCAACCGCAAAGCCCCCACCATTTCTCCTTCACCCAAATCCAGATAGCTGAAGTTCTGAAAGAGCTGCAAAATCTGGACCCTACAAATCAGCCGGGCTAGACAATCTGGACCCTCTCTTTCTAAAATTATCTGCCAAAATTGTTGCAACCCCTAATACTAGCCTGTTCAACCTCTCTTTCGTATCGTCTGAGATTCCCAAAGATTGGAAAGCTGCCGCGGTCATCCCCCTCTTCAAAGGGGTGACACTCTAGACCCAAACTGCTACAGACCTATATCTATCCTACCCTGTCTTTCTAAGGTCTTCGAAAGCCAAGTTAAAAAACAGATTACTGACCATTTCGAATCCCACCGTACCTTCTCCGCTATGCAATCTGGTTTCAGAGCTGGTCATGGGTGCACCTCAGCCACTCTCAAGGTCTAAACGACATCATAACCGCCATCGATAAGAGACATTACTGCGCAGCCGTATTCATCGACCTGGCCAAGGCTTTCGACTCTGTCAATCACCACATTCTTATTGGCAGACTCGACAGCCTTGGTTTCTCAAATGATTGCCTCGCCTGGTTTACCAACTACTTCTCTGATAGAGTTCAGTGTGTCAAATCGGAGGGCCTGTTGTCCAGATCTCTGGCAGTCCTCTATGGGGGTGCCACAGGGTTCAATCTCGGGCCGACTCTTCTCTGTATACATCAATGATGTTGCTCTTGCTGCTGGTGATTCTCTGATACATCTCTACGCAGACGACACCATTCCTGTATACTTCTGGCCCCTCTTTGGACACTGTGTTAACTATCCTCCAGGCGAGCTTCAATGCCATACAACTCTCATTCCGTGGCCTCCAACTGCTCTTAAATGCAAGTAAAACTAAATGCATGCTATTCAACCCGATCACTGCCCGCACCTGCTCGCCCGTCCAGCATCACCACTCTGGACGGCTCTGACTTAGAATACGTGGACAACTACAAATACCTAGGTGTCTGGTTAGACTGTAAACTCTCCTTCCAGACTCACATTAAGCATCTCCAATCCAAATTTAAATCTAGAATCCGCTTCCTATATCGCAACAAAGCATCCTTCACTCATGCTGCCAAACATACCCTCGTAAAACTGACCATCCTACCGATCCTCGACTTCGTGATGTCATCTATAAAATAGCTCCAACACTCTACTCAACAAACTGGATGCAGTCTATCACAGTGCCATCCGTTTTGTCACCAAAGCCCCATACACTACCCACCATTGCGACCTGTACGCTCTCGTTGGTTGGCCCCCGCTTCATACTCGTCGCCAAACCCACTGGCTACAGGTTATCTACAAGTCTCTGCTAGGTAAAGCCCCGCCTTATCTCAGCTCACTGGTCACCATAGCAGCACACACCCGTAGCACCCGCTCCAGCAGGTATATCTCACTGGTCACCCCAAAGCCAATTCCTCCTTTGGTCGTCTTTCCTTCCAGTTCTCTGCTGCCAATGACTGGAACGAACTTCAAACATCTCTGAAGCTGGAAACACTTATCTCCCTCACTAGTTTTAAGCACCAGCTGTCAGAGCAGCTCACAGATTACTGCACCTGTAACATAGCCTATCTATAATTTAGCCCAAACAACTACCTCTTCCCCTACTGTATTTATTTATTTAATTTAGCTCCTTTGCACCCATTATTTCTATTTCTATTTTTTATTACTTTGCACATTCTTCCACTGCAAATCTACCATTCCAGTGTTTTACTTGCTATATTGTATTTACCTCCGCACATGGCCTTTTTTTGCCTTTACTTCCTTATCTCACCTCATTTGCTCACATTTACATTTACATTTAAGTCATTTAGCAGACGCTCTTATCCAGAGCGACTTACAAATTGACATTGTATATAGACTTATTTTTCTACTGTATTATTAACTGTATGTTTTGTTTATTCCATGTGTAACTCTGTGTTGTTGTATGTGTCGAAATTGCTATGCTTTATCTTGGCCAGGTCGCAGTTGCAATGAAAACTTGTTCTCACTAGCCCATACCTTGGGTTAAATAAAGGTGAAATAAAAATAAATAAAATAAATATGTAGGTAAAACCTCTCATTCTCTCAAACAGAGGATCAGTGGACATAAAAGTTAAATCRAGAGAAACGACAGGGATTATCCAGTCGCAGTACATTTTAATGACCAAAAGCATGACATTTCTACCTTTAGATTTTGTGGCATAGAGAAAGTTAAGATATCAGACAGGGAAGGTGACATTAATAATACTCTGAGTAAAAGATAATGTTTTAGGATTTTCACCCTCAACATGAATTATGCTCCTATTTCAGATTACTCTGTTTCTTGTACGATGTACCCAATGGTTAATGAAAACTTGCTCGGTAGGTCTATGTCCTCATTGTGGTTTTACAGACGTGTTTAATATGTCTTATTACACACTTTATTYGAATATTTATGAAATGYATATTGTTATATTTGGTAGCACTTATTTGTTTTTCCTTCGCCTCCAACCCCTTTCGATGCGTGGAACGGATGTGGGTGGGGCTAGGTCTACATAAGGGTGCACATTTCTTTTTTTTACTTACAAAAGCTCTGACGAAGGCCGTGAGGCCGATACGTAAGCTTATTAAAGATCAGTGATACTATCAAGAGCAGTGTGCGGTTTCCTTTTTCCTTCGTCTTGTTCAACTGTTACCATGSACCTGCAAAAAAGATTGCTCAGATGTGCGAGTGCCTTTTGAATGAATGAATTAAGAATGTTATTTAAAAACATACATTCTGTTCTGACAGTGAATAAAATGTTCCATAAAAAACGCAAGAAAACTTTWGTAATATTCAGAGAACATTTTAGAATGTTATTGAAAAACATACATTCTGTTATCAGAAAGTGAAGAAATGTTTCATAAAAAACACAATAATCAACAAAACTCTCTCTATCCTATATTTTGTTAAGAGTGTTCAGGTGTGTTGGTTCAGAGAACATTAAGAAGCAACATTCTACTGTGGGAATTTTAGTACTTCAGCATAACGTTTCCTACAGGTTTCATCATGGTTCTATAAACAGATGTGCGGGATAATGGTGTTGATGTGAGCCATTACCAGCCTTTCAAAGCACTTCATGGCTACAGACGTGAGTGCTACGGGTCTGTAGTCATTTAGGCAGGTTGCCTTTGTGTTCTTGGGCACAGGGACTATGGTGGTCTGCTTGAAACATATTGGTATTACAAACTCAATCAGGAACATGTTGAAAATGTCAGTGAAGACACCTGCCAGTTGGTCAGCACATGCCCGGAGCACACGTCCTAGTAATCCATCTGGCCTCGCAGCCTTGTGTATGTTGACCTGTTTTAAGGTCTTACTCACGTCGGCTACGGAGAGCGAGATCACACAGTCGTCCGGAACAGCTGATGCTCTCATGCATGCCTCAGTGTTGCTTGCCTCGAAGCGAGCATAGAAGTGATTTCGCTCGTCTGGTAGGCTCGTGTCACTGGGCTGTGCTTCCCTTTGTAGTCTGTAATAGTTTGCAAGCCCTGCCACACAAGATGAGCGTCGGAGCCRGTGTAGTAGGATTCAATCTTAGCCCTGTATTGACGCTTTGCCTGTTTGATGGTTCGTCGCAGGGCATAGCAGGATTTCTTGTAAGCTTCCGGGTTAGAGTCCTGCACCTTGAAATCGGCAGCTCTACCCTTTAGTTCAGTGCGAATGTTGCCTGTAATCCATGACTTCTGGTTGGGGTATGTACGTACAGTCACTGTGGGGACGACATCCTCGATGCACTTATTGATAAAGCCAGTGACCGATGTGGTGTACTCCTCAATGCCATCGGAAGAATCCCGGGAACATGTTCCAGTCTGTGATAGCAAAACAGTCCTGTAGCTTAGCATCTACTTCATCTGACCACTTTTTTATTGATCGAGTCACTGGTGCTTCCTGCTTTAATATTTGCTTGTAAGCAGGAATCAGGAGGATAGAGTTGTGGTCGGATTTACCAAATGGAGGGCGAGGGAGAGCTTTGTACGCGTCTCTGTGTGTGGAGTACAGGTGATCTAGAATTGTTTTCCCTCTGGTTGCACATTTAACATGTTGATAGAAATTTGGTAGAACTGATTTAAGTTTCCCTGCATTAAAGTCTCCGGCCACTAGGAGCGCCGACTCTGGGTGAGTGGTTTCCAGTTTGCTTATTTCCTTATACAGCTGACTGAGTGCGGTCTTAGTGCCAGCATCTGTCTGTGGTGGTAAATAAACAGCCACGAAAAGTATAGTTGAAAACTCTCTAGGCAAGTAGTGTGGCCTGCAATTTATCACAATATACTCTACTTCAGGTGAGCAAAATCTAGAGACTTCCTTACACGGAACCAAAACCGGCTGCGCGAGTGCGCCATCGTGCGCTATCGTGCATACATTTATTTTGTCCCCCTACACCAAAAGCGAYCACGACACGCAGGTTAAAATATCAAAACAAACAATGAACCAATGACACATAATTTGGGGACAGGTTGAAAAGCATTAAACATGTATGGCAATTTAGCTAGTTAGCTTGCACTTGCTAGCTATTTTGTCCTATTTAGCTAGCTTGCTGTTGCTAGCTAATTTGTTCTGGGATATAAACATTGAGTTGTTATTTTACCTGAAAAGCACAAGGTCCTCTACCCCGACAATTAATCCACACATAAAACGGCCAACCGAATCGTTTCTAGTCATCTCTCCTCCTTCCAGGCATTTTCATCTTTGAACTTATATGGTGATCGCATCCAAACTTTCATAGTATTACCACGACCACCGGCAAAACAGTTCGTGTTTCAATCACCCACGTGGGTATAACCAATGAGGAGATGGGAGAGGCAGGACTTTCAGCGCGATCTGCGTCAGAAATAGAAAGGAGTTCTATTTTAGCCCTTGGCATCGCAGACGCTCGTTGGCGCGCGCGAGCAGTGTGGGTGCAATAATTGAATAACATGGATTTATGGATTTATTTTGTGACGCTCGCGCACGCGACGTGTCCGGTCTGGTCAGCATGTTAGATTTCGTGCACCAGTTGTGCACGAAATGACAACCACCATGTCGTCATTCAGCCATGATTCTGTGAAACATAGGATATTACAGTTTTTGATGTCCCATTGGTAGGATATTCGTGATCGTACCTCGTCTAATTTATTGTCCAATGATTGCACGTTGGCGAGTAATATTGATGGTAACGGCAGCTTTCCCACTCGCCTTCTGCGCGTCCTCACAAGGCATCCCGCTCTGTGTCCTCTGTATCTGCGTTTCTTCCTCTTGCAAATAACRRGGATGTTGGCCCTGTCGGTTGTTTGGAGAATGTCCTGTGCGTCTTGCTTATTRAAGAAAAAATCTTAGTCTAATCCGAGGTGAGTGATCGCTGTCCTGATATCCAGAAGCTCTTTTTTTGCCATAAGATACAGTTGCAGAAACATTATGTACAAAATAAGTTACAAATAACGCGAAAAAAACACATAATTGCACAATTGGTTGGGCGCCCGTAAAACTGCTGCCATTTCTTCCGGCGCCATTTTATACATCCAACCGGCCTCAACCACGTGTATCCACGCCAGCCCAGGACCTCCATATCTGGTTTCTTTACTTGCAGGGTTTGCAACCGTAGACTTTTGGCGTTGGGGTTATGGTATGGGGTTATGGTATGGGCCGGAATAAGCTACAATTGCATTTTATCGATGGCAATTTGAATGCACAGAGATACCGTGAGGAGATCTTGTGGCCCATTGTTATGTCATTCATCGGCCGCAATCAACTCATGTCTCAGTATGATACTGCACGGCGCCATGTCACAAGGATCTGTGCACAATTCCTGGAAACTGAAAATACCCCAGTTCTCCATGACCTGCATACTCACCAGAAATATCATGTTTGGGATGCTCTGGATCAATGTGTACGACAGCGTGTTCCAGTTCCCGCCAATATCCAGCAACTTCGCACAGCCATTGAAGAAGAGTGGGACAACATTCCACAGGCCACAATCAACAGCCTGATCAACTCTATGCGAAGGAGATGTGTCACACCAGATACTGACTGGTTTTCTGATCCAAGGTATCTGTGACCAAGAGATGCTTATTTGTATTCGCAGTCATGTGAAATCCATAGATTAGGGCCCAATGAATTTATTTCAATTGACTTATATGAACTGTAACTCAATAAAATCATATAAATTGTTGCATGTTGCATTTATATTTTTGTTCCGTCTATATACACATATATACGTATATCAGTGGCTGTCGGTGCCGTTTATGATTAACGAGAAAGCTTTTTTTATTATTATGAGCATGGCCTTATTTTCTATGTCAGCATATTGGATGACTGTCATTCATATTCCATTCACCCAGCTCAATGTAACATCGATAGGTTTAGACTACTGAATGACACTCAAATTTTCCCTATACTATACCCATCATGAAGTTACTACAACCTGGCCTATGAAGGAACGTTTACAACGTACACTACCATTCAAAAGTTTGGGGTCACTTAGAAATGTCCTTGTTTTTGAAAGAAAAGCAAGTTTTTTTGTCAATTAAAATAACATAAAATTGATCAGAAATACAGTGGAGACATTGTTAATGTTGTACATGACTACTGTAGCTGGAAACCGCTGATTTTTTATGGAATATCTACATAGGCGTACAGAGGCCCATTATCAGCAACCATCACTCCTGTGTTCCAATGGCACGTTGTGTTAGCTAATCCAAGTTTATCATTTTAAAAGGCTAATTGATTATTAGAAAACCTTTTTGCAATTATGTTAACACAGCTGAAAACTGTTGTTCTGATTAAAGAAGCAATAAAACTGGCCTTCTTTAGACTAGTTGAGTATCTGGAGCATCCGCATTTGTGGGTTCGATTACAGGCTCAAAATGGCCAGAAACAAAGACCTTTCTTCTGAAACTCGTCAGTCTATTCTTGTTCTGAGAAATGAAGGCTATTCCATGCTAGAAATTGCCAAGAAACTGAAGATCTCGTACAACGCTGTGTACTACTCCCTTCACAGAACAGTGCAAACTGGCTCTAACCAGAATAGAAAGAGGAGTGGGAGGCCCCGGTGCACAACTGAGCAAGAGGACAAGTACATTAGAGTGTGTAGTTTTAGAAACAGATGCCTCACAAGTCCTCAACTGGCAGCTTCATTAAATAGTACACGCAAAACACCAGTCTCAATGTCAACAGTGAAGAAGCGACTCCGGGGTGCTGGCCTTCTATGTGCACAGGTTGAGAGAATTTTGAGTAATCAAGGTGACAGACAGTGACACATTCAATACCGCCTTGTATACTCTTGCCTGCATCTAGCTGATCTAGGGYGTRATCACTAGTCTAACAGTTACACATTTGAGTTCCCATTTGACAAATTCAGGTATGTTTATCCCGTTCCGTTTGCTTCCGTTTAAGAAATGTTTTTCAACAGAATCGGCGGAATGAATACACCCCCGATCACACGCAAACACAGTTCGCTTTCATAATAGCCATGTAAAAACAGCATGATCACTTTGCTCCATGTAGACAGTATGGTGGAATGGAATGCTCGAAGCATGTTGGCTAATGGGCAGGAGTTCAAGCAGTTCATTGTGGCTATTCCAGCTAAGCCTGATGTGATTTGTGTGCAGGAAACATGGCTTATCATACAGGGATATGTAGTGATTCGTAGGGACAGAGATGTGGGGGGGGGGGGGCTTCCCTACAGGATGCTAGGCAACGGTATTGAACAGGAATATATGGTGGTGGAGGTGTGGCTGAGAGGAGGGGTGATAGTGAAACTACTATAATCTGTGTCAGATATTGGACCTGGAAGTGCTGGAGAGAGTGGAGGGCCTGATAGAAGTAAAGTAATGTGGTGTGGGGATTTTAATGCCCACAACACGCTCTGGGGGAAGGTGGAACGGACGGATGGAAATGGCCAAGTGATGGAAAGTATGATAGAAATTAAAGATCTTGGGCGCCTGAATGATGGCCGAGGGACCAGGATTGATGTAGCCACAGGGAAAGAATCTGCCTTGGCCCTCACTCTGGTATCTAGTGCGATGGCAGGAAACTGTGAGTGGGAGTTATGGGAGGAGTCGACAGTAGGGAGTGATCATTACCCCATAGTATGCACAGTAGGCGGGAGGGAGGAGGAGGTGTCAGTGGATGGAGTAGGCAGGTGGATGTTTGGAAGGGCAAAGTGGGATCGTTTTCAGGAGCTGAGTGAGCAGGTGATGGCTCGGGTGGATATGAGAGGGGATGTGGATTGTATGAATAACTGGGTGAGAACAGCTTTAGTGGGGGCAGCTACTGAGGCTACACCTAAGAGTTCAGGGAGGAGGAGGAGGAGGAGGGGGAAAGCAGTCCCACGGTGGACGGAGGAGTGTGGGGAAATGGTGCGGAGKAAGAACAAGGCATTTAAAGTACTGAAAAGGACGCATAACTTCCAACATCTCATTCAGTTTAAGCAGGCCCAGGCCCTGGTGAGGATAACTATCCATCAGGCAAAGAGGGCATGTTGGCGTTGGTGTCAGAAGGGAGTGGGATTATCCAGTGTTGACGAGTGGGGATGATGTGGTAGTAACAGATGAGGAGAAGGCAGAGATGATGGCCAAAGTGCATAACTCGGCAAATTTGTCAGAGGAGGGGCAGAGGGGGAGAGAGAGAACGAGAGAGGAGCATCCTGGAGTGCTGGATAGGAGAGGATGTAAATGATGAGTTGAATTAACCATTTACTATGTCAGAGATGAAAAGGGCAATTGGTAAGGCTGGGTTAACTTCACCTGGGACAGATGAGGTGTGCTATGTTACGTTGGCCCATCTTAGTGATGAGGAACTGGATAAGGTATTGGTGTTGTACAACAGAGTGTGTGAGGAGGGGAAACTACCAGGCATCTGGAAGGAGGCAGGAGTGGTACCAATCTACTACCAGGCATCTGGAAGGAGGCAGGAGTGGTACCAATCCGGAAGCCAAGGAAGGACCCAACGAGGCCAACAAGCAATTGGCCAATAGCTTTAACATCACATGTAGAGGTCAGGAAGGCTCAGGTGAACATGGAGACTGTTTGTAGCTGTCTTTTTTGATGTGGAGAAGGCSTWTGATATGATGTGGAAGGAGGGGTTGTTAATCAAGTTTGATATTATGGGGGTAGGAGGAAGAAMGTACAACTGGATAAAGGATTTCCTGTTTGGAGTTCTATCCAGGTGAGGGTGGGRAAGTCTCTATCAGGCAGCTACCTGGTGGATAACGCTACACTGCAGGGGAGCGTGATTAGTCCTCTGTTGTTCTCAGTCATAATCAATGATGTTTACTCTCAGGTACAGACGGATTTTGGGAGGTCGTTATTTGCAGATGATGGGGCCTTATTGAAGTGGGGAAGAAATGTGCCATATATGGTCAGGAAGTTACAGGAAGCAATTGACGAGGTAGAGTGGTGGGCATTAATGTGGGGATTTAGGTTCTCTGTAAAGAAAACTCAGACAGTGTTCTTTACCAGGAGGAAGGTGTGAGATGAGGTATGCTTGAGGTTATATGGGAGAAACTTGGAGAGGGTGGGGGCTTTCAGGTTCCTTGGGGTAAACTTTGACACTAGGCTGACCTGGGCAGAACACATTGAGAGGTTGGGGACCTTCAGGTTTCTTGGGGTATACTTTGACACTAGACTGACCTGGGCAGAACACATTGAGAGTTGGGGACCTTCAGGTTTCTTGGGGTATACTTTGACACTAGACTGACCTGGCAGAACACATTGAGAGGTTGGGGACCTTTCAGGTTTCTTGGGGTATACTTTGACACTAGACTGACCTGGGCAGAACACATTGAGAGGTTGGGGACCTTCAGGTTTCTTGGGGTATACTTTGACACTAGACTGACCTGGGCAGAACCCATTGAGAGGTTGGGGACCTTCAGGTTTCTTGGGGTATACTTTGACACTAGACTGACCTGGGCAGAACACATTGAGAGGTTGGGACCTTCAGGTTTCTTGGGTATACTTTGACACTAGACTGACCTGGGCAGAACACATTGAGAGGTTGGGGCACTTCAGGTTCCTTGGGGTATACTTTGACACTAGACTGACCTGGCAGAACACATTGAGAGGTTGGGGACCTTCAGGTCTTGGGGTATACTTTGACACTAGACTGACCTGGGCAGAAACACATTGAGAGAGTGGTGGGAAGTGTAAGAAGGTGCTAAAATGTGATGCGCTGTCTGACGGGGAAGGAGTGGGGGGCTGGGCGTTCCTCATTGAGGACCATGTATGTTTCATTGATCCTGTCTGGCAGGGAAGGAGTGGGGGGCTGGGCGTTCCTCATTGAGGACCATGTATGTTTCATTGATCCTGTCTGGCAGGGAAGGGTGGGGGGCTGGGAGTTCCTCATTGAGGACCATGTATGTTTCATTGATCCTGTCTGGCAGGGAAGGAGTGGGGGGCTGGGCGTTCCTCATTGAGGACCATGTATGTTTCATTGATCCTGTCTGGCAGGGAAGGAGTGGGGGGCTGGGCGTTCCTCATTGAGGATCATGTATGTTGCATTGATCCTGTCTGACGGGAAGGAGTGGGGGCTGGGAGTTCCTCATTGAGGACCATGTATGTTTCATTGATCCAATCTGTAATAGACTATGGCAGTATGCGATGTTTCGGGCAGCTCAGACCTCATTGGAAAGGCTAGATCTCTGTTGATGTACTGGCTAAACAAGCACTTAGAAGTGGGGATGTTGAGGTTGTAGTTTCAATGACCAAGGCAGAGGMAAAAAGCCTGATATGGACAGCGATGGTGCAGAGATGGCGGGAGCAGGGGAATAGAGAAACTAAGGGAAGGCATTTATTTCTAGTACAGAGGAAAGTTGGGGAGAGGAGGATGGCAGGAAGGGACAGAAGAGAGGAGGCTATTTGTTTAGGGTGGGACACAGCCAGTTGAATAAGTCCTTAAATGTGATAGGAAAGCATCCAACAGGAAAATGTCATTATTGCCAGGAAACAGAGACCRTGGCGCATGTACTGCTACAGTATCAGAGGGAAAGAGAGAGACTGAGATCTAGAATGAGGGAGAAGGGGATACAATAGATTAGTTTAAAGAGTATATTGAGTAGAACGTCCTTAGATATAGTCTCAAATATTTGTTATCTTTTTTGAAGAGCAACTTGGCTGGCAGGTAGGATTTAGTTCCTCCGTGTCTCTGGCCCACACTCCAGTACAGTAGGTGGCGGTAATGCACCATAACGTTGGATGCCAACCGCCGATAAACCCCACCGAAGAAGAAGAACGGCTGTAAAGATGGCGGCTCCCTTAACGTGGAGGAGGCTGGGGTACTGTGTGTACACGCGGGCCCTGGCTGGGGTTTTCACCCGAATATCAGACCGATTCTTCCGTACACGCGATCGGAGGAGAGGGTAAGATACGACTGTTGTGGAACTTAAGTGGAGAAGAAAAAGAGAGACAACACTGTTTTTCTTCGTCAGACGTAATGACAGCGCTCACATGACAACCTCTAGCTGGGTATGTCAACTCCACGATGAGAACAACTCGGCTAGCCAACCACTTGTCGTGGCAGAGATGTATGCGTGCAGCCAGTCTTTACTTACACAATGTTTCAGTGTTCTTTCATAATGTAGGAAAAAAAGCTATGTTGTCATTTTTCTAGCGTGCGTCAAATATTATTGCCACACGTTTTCTGTTGTAATCTGATTGTTGCTTGCGAATAGTTTCATAATGTAATTTGATAGTATTATGGTCATGGCGAAGGTTACATAATAAACATAAGCGTGCAAGTTCAGCCAGCACATGTAAGCGTTGCAAAACATTATCTCCCCTTGAATTTTCTTCCGGTTGCTTAGGCGTACTTTTATTTGTGAATTTAAATTTCCACCCCATGTGTTGTCAAGTCTCTGTGTAGGGTAACGTTAACAGTAACTCAGAAATTCTCAGAATGAGGAAATCTCTCTCGGGTCTTTTTGTGGTTTCCTGAAAACCTGAAGTTGCAACAACTGCCAGATATCTGTCTGCCAGTCAGTCTGTCCATACCTGCATATAGTCACGTGCCTCAGTTTCACATCTTTATTATCTACCATAGAGCGACACACATGCACACTGAGCTCTGAGTCTGTCTCTGGCCTAGGCTTAACTGGGAGTGCCAAGGTCGGTGCTGGAGGTAGCTTTGGGACACAACGTAGTCTGTGTTTTGGTTGGACTCCCTGAGTTGTGCACCGTTCTGGTGGTCCAACCAATACACAGACTACTAGTCTGGAGGATGTCATCCAGAAGGGGGAGATCAACCCTGGGCAGTCAAGGCTACTCCTCATTCAGACTAGAGCTGTCTCCCAAATGGCCCCATATTCCCTATATACTGTACTACATTTGACCAGGGAAAGTAGTACACTGAGGGGGGAATATGGGGCCATTTGGGACACAACTTTGARCTTTATCTTCAACCCCATGACCTAAGAAGGCTATCATCACCTAGACAAGCTAGGCGATGGGACTAATGGCCGTAGAGACGGAACAGTTTTATCTCAAACATGATCTGTAGATATAGCTAACTAGCCAGATGCACTACATGACCAAAGGTATGTGGACACCTGCTCAGAGGTTGGAACATCGCTGCGGGGACTTGCTTCCATTCAGCCTCAAGAGTATTAGTGAGGTCGGGCACTGATGTTGGCCCTTGCTCACAGTCCGCGGTCCAATTCATCCCAAAGGTGTTCCATGGGGTTGAGGTCAGGGCTCTGTGCAGGCTAGTGTGCGGCTGCTTGGCCATGGAAACATTTCATGAAACTCCCGACGAACAGTTCTTGTGCTGACGTTGCTTCCAGAGGCAGTTTGAAACTCGGTAATGAGTGTTGCAACAGTGGACAGACAATTGTTTTTTCCACTTCACAATAACAGCACTTACAGTTGACCGGGGCAGCTCTAGCAGGGCAGAAATGTAACAAACTGGAATCCTATGACTGCCATGCTGAAAGTCACTTGAGCTCTTCAGTAAGGCCATTCTACTGCCAATGTTTGTCTATGGAGATTGCATGGCGGTGTGCTTGATTTTATACACCTGTCAGCAACGGTGTAGCTGAAATGGCCGCATCCACTAATTTGAAGGGATGCCCACATACTTTTGTGTATATAGTGTATGTCTTCCCTTCCATAAGCTTCTGGTTGCTTTAGGTATACTTTTATCTGTGAATTCCTATTTCTGTCTCCTTGTGTTGTCAAGTCTCTGTGTGTAGAGTAAGACTAGCTCAGAAATTCTCAGCATGAGGAAATCTCTCTCGGGTGTTTTTGTGGTTTCCTGAAAACCTGAAGTTGCAACAACTGCCGTCTGTCTGTCTGTCGGACAGTCTGTCCACACCTGCGTATAGTCACATGCCTCAGTTTCACATCATCTTTAGTAGCTACCATAGAGCGACTATGAGCTTACAACGTTGAGCTTTATCTTCATCCGAAAGACCTGAGGAGGCTATCATCACCTAGACTAGCTAGGCTATATAATGGCCGTAGACAGAATGGTCATGGCACATAGAGGCTTGGCTACACAGTGTCAGTTCTACACAGCGTCAGTGCTCCATTTACTTAGCCAAGAGACAGAGGAATGGGAAAGGCTACAGAGGGGAGGGAGACGCTTGCATGTATTCGGGGTAATATTCATTAGGGCACACTGTAGCAAAACGTTTTTAAGTTGAAATTGAGTTCAAGTAGTCCCTCCATGTTTCAGTCTGTTTTCTTCCGTTTAATGCCTAATAGGAAATGAAAGACACGTCTGTCAATGGCCTCCTGACTGTGAGGTAGAAGAGGGGAGGATTGTGTTGCCGTAGACTTGGTTGTAATAAGAAACTGTGTAAATAGAAGGCACAATGATCTGAATTCACCCTCGAGGACTCATACAAATACACAAGGCAACCACGTTCTCACAACTGAAATAGCTTGCCTTTACTAAGCTGTCACCGGTACATATTGGCTATGTGTACGAATACCTAGACTTGCGTTCTAAATAGTAGGCATTTTAGGTATGTGAAAATATAACGTTTTATAGAATTTGGAATTTCAAAAATCGAGTACTTTAAATGCAAATGTTATATAAATTTCGGCTTTTCATCTAGTAGAATTCGTTGCTCACGCACCGTTTTGAGTAGATGTCCTGGATGGGTGGGAGCACGGGCCCAGTGACGTACTGGGCCGTCTTCACCACTTACTGGATGGCCTTGCGGTCGTGGACGGCGCAGTTCTGGTACCAGGTCGTGATGCAACCAGTCAGGATGCTCTTGATGCAGCGGTAGTATTTGGAGAGGACCCTGGGTGGCATGCCACATTTCTTCAGCCGCATTAGGCTGTAGAGACTAGGGTTGCACATTTTGGGGAATATTCAGAGGTGAAAACCTTCTGTGGGAATTAATGGAAATATTTGCAAATTAATATTAATACCATTTAAATGTAATGTTTTTTGCATTGGATATATTTACCATATCATATGGAGACAGAAACATAAACCTTATCATAAGTAGACAGAATTGCAAATTATTAAATCCTTCCAATAGAAATAAAAACAACTAGTTACGACTTGAACTTTAATTAAATGAGTTGACTCTTCACATGGGATGGTTTCACTGGACAACAAAATAAATGGAATATTGAATGATCCATCGCAAATCCCCAAAATGTTTAAAACATACATCTGTAAAATGATAGTCTAGAAACTAAAGCTTTTGTTGTCTTCCTCTCAGGCTTCCATATATTCTCCCTGGACCTCTTCAATGTCCACCTCTTGAAGCCTCATCTTCACTGTCACGTGCCAACCTTGTTGAGGATGGCTTGTCAGGCTCAAAAAGCATCAAATTTGCCCAGATGGCCACCAATTTTTCAACCCTTGTATTGGTCAGCCTGTTGCGTGTTTTGGTGTGTGTGTTCCCAAACAAGGACCAGTTGCTGAGGCGGCTGATGTTGGTTGGATTTGGAGGTTGATGGAGGCAACGGGGGAAAGAGCCTCAGATCCACAAAGTCCCTACCACCAGGTGGCTGATGAGATGTTGGCACGACTGCCATATTGCATCTCCATCCCAAAGCCCTTGTTTGGAAGTGTACTTCGCCAGACTGCCAAGAACCTTGCCCTGTCGAGACACGGTAGTGATGACACCATAGGCCTTGTTGATCTCTGCACCAGACAGGATGCTCTTGCCAGCATACTTTGGGTCCAACATGTACACTGCGGCGTATATGGGCTTCAGGCAGACATCTTCACGCTTATTGATGTATTTGAGAACTGCAGTTTCCTCTGCTTGGAGCAACAGTGAAGTCATCAGGGCAGTATGGATTTCTTCTCTTACATCTGCAAGCAGAGTCTGAACATCAGACAGGATGGCATTGTCTCCCTCAGTCTGTGCAATGGCTACTGCTATAGGTTTCAGGCTGCTTACCACTCTCTCCCAAAATACATCATCCAGAAGGATCCTCTTGATGGGGCTGTCTATATCGACTGACTGATATGGCCATTTCTTGGCAAGACTCCCCTCCAGGAAACTGTCAAACATGACAACACCACCCMAACGGGTTTTGCTGGGCAGCTTCAATGTGGTTCTCTTATTCTTCACTTTGCTTGGTGAGGTAGATTGCTGCGATAACTTGATGACCCTTCACATACCTAACCATTTCCTTGGCTCTCTTGTAGAGTGTATCCATTGTTTCAGTGCCATGAGGAGCAGATTCAATGCATGAGCAACACAACCAATGGGTGTGATGTGAGGGTAGGACTCCTCCACTTTAGACCAAGCAGCCTTCATGTTCACAGCATTGTCTGATCAGTGCAAATACCTTCTGTGGTCCAAGGTCATTGCCTGCCTTCAGCTCATCTGCAATGTAGAGACTGATGTCTGTTGTCCCTTGTGTCTGTGCTCTTGTGGAATACTAGTTGAGGGGTGGAGGTGATGTAGTTAATTATTCCTTGCCCACGAACATTCGACCACCCATCAGATATTGCAATAGTCTGCTTTCTCTATGATTTACTTGACCTTCACTTGAACTCTGTTGAACTCTGCATCCAGCAAATGAGTAGATAAAGCATGTCTGGTTGGAGGGGTGAATGCTGGGCGAAGAACATTCAGAAATCTCTTCAAATACACATTGCCTGTGAGCATCAGAGGTGAACCAGAATACACAGCTCGAGCAAGACATTCATCAGCATTTCTATGACTACATTCCTCCATTGAGTTAAAAAAACTTCTGATTCCAGGAGAACCATGAGCTGTTGCTATCGATAAGGTGTCTGAATCATCATTTTCACCTCGAATAGAAGTAGAGGGACTTTTGTCAGAAGTTGCTTGTGAGCGCTGAGGGAACTTCATGCACTTGGCCAGATGATTCTGCATTCTTTGTTGCATTCTTCCCATATGATTTGGCACAGTATTTGCAAATGTACACAGATTTCCCTTCTACATTAGCTGCAGTGAAATGTCTCCACACATCAGATAGTGCCTGTGGCATTTTTCTGTAAAGATTAGGAAAAAAATAGGAAAAAAATAAAATCCTGACTATAATTCCATGTACAGATAAATAGTTAAGCAGTTAGATTAAACAACTCCTTTGTAAGATAATGTTTTAAAATGAAACCTGTATGGAAACAGTTGAATTAACACTCCTCAGTTAGCAGGCTCAAGCAAGCTAAAACCTACATGGTAGCAAAAACTAACTAGCAGAAATTGTTAACAAGTTAGAAATAATTTAAACACACTTGGCTGTAGGCTACTATTTACTAGTTAACCAAAAATCATGTATGTCCTATAAAATATAGTCACCCCACCCAGTTGTCATGACGTTGTGTGAGGTTTATGACCCCCCCCCCCCCCCCCAAAATACCTTTCTCCCTTTTCTCTCCACTCTACTGAATGGACTCTGTCTCTTATACACATCTAGATGTGTATAAGAGACAGCCACTCTACTGAATGGACTCTTGGAAAGCCCTTAGTACCACAGAAAAAGTGTGGTTACATCAAAAGGTTGGGGAATGGAACAATAATTCCCCTTTTCAACCAGTTGAAAGTATCCGTTGGTACTTAAAGAATATGATGTCAGATCAGATGTTGTCAGGGACATTATATCTGATGATCGGACGACATACAATGTATCTTGGAAAGTCTACACATTCTAGTTATCAGATTCACATAGAATTGTTGTGCAATTTAAATGTTTAAATATAAAACTATTTGTGCTAAAATTACATTTAATCTTTTCATTCTAAATGAGAGAATTGTTTTCATAAGTAAACTATGTTCACTCAGTGGCCAAGTGAACAGACATTGGTTGGAGAGGGATGAAACGCGTCCTTCTCTTCATAAGAGAAGATAATTTAAGCTAGGGTTCGTGCAGATAACCAAGAATTTTATGACGTTCAGATGAGACTGATAGAAGGTAAAGAATAATTAATGACTGACTGCTATTGATATAAAATATCTTTAAGAGTGGATTTTGGAGATAGCCGCTCTATATATAAATGAACACTTCCGTGGTGCCCCAGGTTATTAATGAGTTAATTGTTGTATGATTTAATTCAATCACGTAATCGATTTGATAAAATGGCCTGTCATCTCATTTAATCATACTAGAGACAACACAGTATTGTAATCAACTTTCCAGAAAGCATGTAGTCCTTGGCTCAGACAGTGTAGTAGTGTGGGCTCAATAGCATCTCATTAGTGTGCAAGATCTTGGGAATCAGCTGTACATGTGATGGAAGAATGCACTGTGCATGCAGAGGGTTGCAATTCCATTGAATTGGGGATAGTTTGACCAAAATATGCCACAAGACCTAGAATTGCCTTTTGTGTATCCCACAAAAAAAAAACTGTTATAAGAACTTTTTTGATGAATTTAAGCAACATTCCCGGGCTTAACTTCCCATGGAAAACTTCTGGGAAATTTACCTGAAAGTTTCTGACCATTTGCAACCCTAGTAGAGACGCTGTTGTGCCCTCTTGACAAGAGTGGTGGTGTTGGTCCATGTCAAGTCCTCAATGATGTGGACGCCGAGGAACTTAACTGATGACTCTACTGCAGTCCCGTTGATGTGGATCGGGGCATGTTCCCTTCTCTGCTTCCTGGATTCAACAATCAATTCCTTTGTTTTGCTGACGTTGAGGAAGAGGTTGTTATTCTGGCACTGCAATGCCAGTTCACTTACATCCCTACAGGCTGACTTGTCAATGTTGGTTATCAGGCTTACAAACGTGGTGTCATCAGCAAAGTTGACGATGGAGTTTGTGTCGTGCAAAGCCACTCGGTCGAACAGGGAGGACACACCCCTGGGGGTCCCTGTGTTAAGAGTCAATGTGGAGGAAGTGTTGTTGCCAATCCCCACAGCCTGTGGTCTGCCCGTCAGGAAGTCCAGGATCCAGTTGTAGAGGGGGGCGTCCAGACTCAGGGCTCTAAGCTTGGAGGGAACAATGGTGTTCAATGCTGATCTGAACTGTAATCAACTAACACAATTCCCACATAGGTGTTCCTCTTGTCCAGATGTGTTACAGCCGTGTTAATAGCGACGCAATTGCATCTTCCGTGGATCTGTTGGCGTGGGTCCAGTGTGCCTGGCATGCTGGCCATTGATGTGGGCCATGACCAGCCTCTCAAAGCACTTCATGATGACCGGGGTGAGCGCGACGGCGTGATAGTCATTTGGGCATGTCACCTTGTTTTTCTTGGCCATTGGTACGATGGTCGTCTCCTTGAAGCAGGTGGCGACTACAGCCTGGGACAGGTTGACATTGTCAGGGAAGACGCCTGCCAGTCCTTGCCACATGCGTCGTGAGTCTGAGTTGTGAGACATCAATTTTTGTCTATCTTTTTGCGTCCCTAATGGATTCAGAGCTTGTACCTGCTTGCCTTATACTCGTCGTGCTTATACTTTCTCTACCATAAGCCGCCTCCAACATAGTTTTAGGGAATTTGGTAGTACGTCCAACTGCAGAGCACTTGTAACCACGCCAGTCCAGGACCTCCACATCTGGCTTCTTCCCCGGGGGATCGTCTGAGGCCGCTGACAAAACTGTGGGTTTGCACAACCAAAGAATTCCTGCACAGACTGTTAGAAACCATCTCAGGGAAGCTCATCGGCTTGCTTGTCGTCCTCACCAGGGTCTTGACCTGACTACAGTTCAACGTTGTAACTGACTTCAGTGGGCAAATGCTCACCTATGGCCACTGGCACGCTGGAGAAGTGTGCTCGTCACGGATTAATCCCAATTTCAACTGTACCGGGCAGATGGCAGACAATGTGTCTGSCGTTGTGTGGGCGAGCGGTTTGCTGATGTCAACGTTGTGGACAGAGTGCCCCATGGTGGGGTTATGTTATGGGCAAGCTACGGACAACGAACACAATTGCATTTTATCAATGCAATTTGAATGCACACAAGATCCTGAGGCTCGTTGTCATGCCATTCATCGGCTGCCATTTGTTCAGTGTTTATCTATAGGAGGCAATTACCACTCCAGCTGAAGGCTTCCATGGAAGTAATTCCTATCCCTCCTCCCTTTCTCTCTTCCTCTCCATGCCCCCCCTCCCCTCCCAAGGTCATTGTTGCTCCTAGCCCCTCTCCTAGCAGAGGCAGACTCCTCTCCCCTTCCTCTCTTCAGATCCCCCGGGTCGACTGGAGCTCAGGGCACCGATGGCCTCCATGCCCGCTTCCTTTGGATGGCAGAACATGTACCCGCCTTCAGGGTGCCTGGCACACACATCCACATCCTCACCTCCCCTGACCAGTTTTACCAGGCAATGAAGGTAAGGTGTGTGTGTGAGAGAGCGGGTGTGGAGCTTTCCCTAAGTCATGTGCTGTACTAAAGATGGTGTACTAAACATTCCCCCAAAAATGATGAAAATAATCACTTTTTTGGGGGGGTGAAGCCTCCTTGTTTGTCCTGTAATACCTGATTTAAACTGTAATTTCTTGTGTTTTCTGTTCAGGCTCGAATAAAGACGGCTAAGAGGCGAGTGGTGATGGCCTCGCTGTATCTGGGTACAGGACCCCTGGAACAGGACCTGGTGGACTGTATGCAGGAAGCTCTGCAGCGTTCACAGGAGGTTGACAACTCCGACCTGCAGGTCTCCATTCTTTTAGACTACACACGCGGCTCACGAGGTAGGAGGGGTTCTGTGTATGCGAGAGGGAAAATGCCATATAACTCAATGGGTGTCTGTGACCCCCTCTGTCTCTGTGTCTAGGTCAGACTAACTCTAGGACCATGTTACTGCCGTTGCTGCAGCAGTACAGCAGTGGGATGCGTGTGTCTCTGTACCATACCCCTGACCTGAGAGGGCTGCTCCGGCTCCTGGTCCCACAGCGCTTCAACGAGACCATCGGGGTACAGCACATCAAAGCCTACCTGTTTGACGATGACCTCATCATCAGCGGGTACACACACACACGAACACACACACACACACCATTGTTGTAGTTGTTGGTGTTTTTCTCATACAGTTGATGTTGCTTGGTATACCTTTTTTACCTGTCTCTCCCCTCCCTCCGTAGGGCCAACCTGAGTGACTCGTACTTCACCAACAGACAGGACCGCTATGTGCTCCTGGAGAACTGTTGGGAGGTGGCAGACTTCTTCTCTGATCTGGTGGGTGCCGTGGGAGACGTGTCATTACAGCTACAGCCTGACAACTCTGTCAGCATGATGGAAAACATGGTGCACCCCTACAGAGGTATAAAACACATGCGTAACACCAATACATACAATGCATTCGGGAAGTATTCAGACCCCTTCACTTTTTCCATATTTTGTTACGTTACAGCCTTATTCTAAAAATGTTTTTTCTCAATCTACACACAATACCTCATGACAAATCAAAAACAGTTTTTTTGAAATTTTAGCAAATGTATTACTACTCTACTTTGTTGAAGCAACTTTGGCAGCGATTACAGCCTTACGTCTTCTTGGGTATGACGCTATAAGCTTGGCACTCATGTATTTGGAGAGTTTCTCACATTCTTCTCTGCAAATCCTCTCAAGCTCTGTCAGGTTGTACGGGGAGCGTCACTGCACAACTATTATAAGGTCTCTCCAGAGATGTTCGATCGGGTTCAAATCCGGGCTCAGAGACTTGTTCCGAAGCCACTCCTGCGTTGTCTTGGCTTGTTGGAAGTTGAACCTTCGCCCCAGTCTGAGGGCCTGAGTGCTCTGGAGCCGGTTTTCATCAAGGTACTCTCTGTACTTTGCTCTGTTCATCTTTCCCTCAATCCTGACTAGTCTCCCGGTCCCTGCCGTTGGAAAACATCCCCACAGCATGATGCTGCCAACACCATGCTACAACGTAGGGATGGTATTGGCCAGGTGATGAGCGTTGCCTGGTTTCTCCAGACTTGGCATTCAGGCCAAGGAGTTCAGTCTTGGTTTAATCAGACCAGAGAATCTTTTTTCTCATGGTCAGAGTCCATTAGGTGCCTTTTGGCAAACTCCAAGCGGGCTGTCATGTGCCTTTCACTGAGAAGTGGCTTTCATCTGGCCACGCTACCATTAAGGTCTGATTGGTAGACTTCTGCAGCGATGGTTGTCCTTCTGGAAGGTTCTCCCATATCCACAGAGGAGCTCTGTCAGAGTGATCATTGGGTTCGTGGTCACCTCCCTGACCAAAGCCCTTCTCCCCCGATTGCTCAGTTTGGCAGGACGGCCAGCTCTAGGAAGAGTCTTGGTGGTTCCAAACTTCTTCGATTTCAGAATGATGRAGGCCACTGTGTTCTTGGACCTTCAATGCTGCAGACATTTTTTGGTACCCTTCCCCAGATCTGTACCTCGACACAATCCTGTCTCTGAGCTCTACGAGCAATTCCTTCGACCTCATGGCTTGGTTTTGCTTTGACATGCASTGTCAACTGWGGGACCKTATATAGACAGRTGKGTGCSTTTCCAAATCATRTCCAATCAATTGAATTTACCACASGTGGACTCCAATCAAGTTGTAGAAACATCTCAAGGATGATCAATGGAAACAGGATGCACCTGAGCCCAATTTAGAGTCTCATAGCAAAGGGTCTGAATACTTATTTTTAATAAATTTACAAACATTTCTAAACTTGTTTACACTTAGTCATTATGGGGTATTGAGTAAATGGTTTTTATTTAATACATTTTAGAATAAGGCTAATGTAACAAAAGGTGACGGGGTCTGAATACTTTCAGAATGTACTATACATAGCACATAAGTAACACACACATACATCTACAGAGGTAAAACACAGGTGCTTAACTCTTTGCTCAGSTTGGCTGGCAAGTTCTAAATGTAGTGTAATGCGTTGTTCTTGGAAAGGTCCTTGGAATCGGATTAGTTGAAAGTGTAGCTTGTTCCAGCTCAGACACACAGTGAAATCAGAGAACTGGCACGTGTGTGAATGAAAGAGCGAGAGAGTCAGGAGAGGTAGACAGACGGAAAGAAAAATAGTGTGTGAGTGTGTAACCAGAGAACATTCAGTCAGGATGTTGGGTCTGGCGCTAAATGACATCATGTCTGCAGAACCGGACCACAGTTGTCACAGAGACCAGAAATAGAGCAGTGAAGTCACGGAGTTGCTGGTAAACACAGTGGGAAGATGCGCACGCACACACTCTAATCATTAGTGAATGAAGTTCTCCTGCTGGAAGAGGGCAAACTTTACAGTAAAAGCACGTCTTTAGAATGAACTCATGCTGAGGCTTGCAGGTATCTCTCTCTCTCTTTGTCTCTGTCACGGCCGTGAGTGGCGCCAGCCGGCAGGCGTAGTCCAGATATTGACCCATAGCCGTAATGCCCAGAACTAACTTTACACACTCACCTGCTCTACTGCACACATACTATGTGCGTGTGAGCGGGGAGAGAGAGTTTGTGTATGGTTACACAGAATTGTTAATTGCAAAAATAACAAAGTGGGCACCGCRCCTCTTTCGTTAAAAAGCTGAGGGAGAAATGGAACCACTCTGAAATTCAGACAGAGCTATGGATGCAAGGACTGACCATCCATGCTAACAGTTAGTATTAACTGCATTTTGAGGCTATACATTGTTTACATTTATATTGTTTACAAACATGGGACAAAAACAAGCTTATATTTTGGGTTCTGATGGTGTGTGACAGTTGCACTAAGCTCATGAGGTTATATTCTTCAAGAGTTCATTGGTCTATATCATTAATTTACAAGTACAAAAATGGATATAGCAACTAAGGATTCTAGTTTTAACCAGGTCGGTCTGTTTTCCTCTCTTACATCCCTACATTATTTTGTCACCAGGTAACCGGGATGATTTCTCGGCGTCGGCCCGGCAACACATCATGGAGGTAGTGAACACGGCTCGTACGCGCCAAGACATCGCCAAATCTGAACGTTTGAAGCGGGAGAGCAAGGGTGAAGAGGGAGGGGAGGAGGACACTTGGGTTTTTCCTCTGATTCAGATGAAACCTCTGGGAATACAGGTGGATGAGGAGATCACACAGGTAGTTACACACCTGGACACCACTACCCTCACCAACTAATATTGAACAAAATAACTCACCATCGCATGTGTTTATTATTTTATATATATAATATATATATATTTTTTTTAATTTGTGACTTAATAAATGTARAAATGTGGTGTTTTAGTGAAAGGACACTACATCTGAGCATCTTRTTTCCTTGTAGCGTTTGCTGACAGATGCGGGTCCCGGTGCAACTGTGTTTCTGACGTCAGGGTATTTCAACCTGACAAGGGCCTACATGTCGCTGGTTCTGGGGGTGGGCGCCGACTATCGGATCCTCACCGCCTCCCCGGAGGTCAACGGGTTTTTCGGTGCCAAGGGCATTGCCGGGGAGATCCCAGCCGCCTACATCCACATTGCCAGACAGTTCTACAGCAAAGTGTGTCAGCTGGGACAGCAGGAGAGAGTTCACCTTCACGAGTATCACAGAGCACACTGGACCTTCCACGCCAAGGGTGGGACACACACACACACACACACACACACACACAATATAATCCTTGGCCTTAGAGCCTAGATTGATTCTGAATGGTTCTACTCTATTGTGATTAGTTCTGTTTGGCTGTGAGTTATGACTGGTAGTGACGTTCCATGGTCAGACAGTGAGCATCCTAAACGGCAYCCTATTACCTATATTGTGCGCTACATTTTKTAACAGCCCTATGGGCCCTGGTCAAAAGTAGTACACTATGTAGGTATTGGGGAATAGGGTGCCATTTGAAACTCACTCATGGGGCCAATTCCACCCTGACAGACTTGTACTGTTCTCTGGCTCTGCTGTTCTGTCCCTGTGTTAACCCAGACATGTTGTGTGAGAGACGGCGTCAAGTCGGGGCGGCAGGTAGCCTWGTAGTTAGTGTTGGACTAGTAACCAAAAGGTTGCTAGATCGAATCCCAGAGCTGACAAGGTAAATATTTGTCGTTCTGCCCCTGAACAAGGCAGTTAACCCACTGTTTCTAGGCCGCCATTGTAACTAAGAATTTGTTCTTAACTGACTTGCCTAGTTACATATATATTTTTTWAATTCAACTTTAGCCCCGAGCAAAGGAAACAGTCACTCCTGGGTTTGTATAGACGTTGGGGGTTTCTGTGTGCTTTAGTGTTTCCTTTATAGTTGTGGACATGGTCAACGAGAACCAGATTTAAACATGAAAAAATGCTCTAAGGAATTATATCTGAATTACTACCAACCTTTCGCTGATACTTCATATATAGAATAAAATGGTAATGTGTCCCAAAGAATATTCTAAACAACTGAAATGTTAGTGGTGCATTAGTAGATAGGTAAATTCTTGTTGTTTTTTTTTCTTCAAAAGCCAGATTGAGCCACAGAGAGGGGGAAATGAACACACACAGTGAAGCAGCGTCAGTGGAATGTAATTTCACACGATCGTAGAAGTCCCATTTATTAGATAAAGCAGGGCGGGCCGGCCGTTTCCCGTAATCACAGCACACACTGCACGGGAGAAATCACACAGCACCCAGCTGGGAGAGAATCAATGACCATTAGAGTCGACCCTGACCCCCAGCTGCAGAACAAATCACTGATGTTGGGAAACCGCTCTCCCTTTTTCTCTCTCTCCTCCCTCTTTCCTTCCTCCACCAATCCCCCTCTCCTCCCCCTTTTTCCCTCATCCTTCGCTCTCTCTGCAGGGCTGTGGTACTACCTGCGGGGGCAGGTACGGCCGTGCCTGACTCTGATTGGCTCTCCTAACTTTGGCTACCGCTCGGTGCACCGGGACCTGGARGCCCAGATCGCCATAGTAACAGAGAACCAGGACCTACAAGCCCACTTGCAGGAAGTAGGCCATTCAAACCAACACAACTTTATTTAAACAGACTTGATGGCTCGATACTATGGCTCTGTTTTATACAGCTCTCAACCAAAAGKCCTGTCTMCAAAATGCAACTAATTTGATAGCTYATGATCCCAGGAACTATGTGAAGCTGGTAATAATATGCAGAGCGAGCAAGCAGGGAAACCTGCTGTGTATCTCATATGTGTACACAAACTCGTTCACTCTCTCTCACACAATTACTCTCTCTGTCTCGTCTGTGTGTAACAGGAGCAGGAGATGTTGTACCAGAGGTCTACAGAGGTGTCCAGCTCTACGTTCCAGCAGCCAGATCGCCATGTCAAGCTGTGGGTCAAATTGGTCACTCCCCTCATCAAGAACTTCTTCTGAGAGAARCAGCCAAACAAAGGTAACGCCCACTCACACGCCACAGGTACCACACCCACATACTCCCTCTGAACGATCGTCTCCTAGTCACACATAGAAGTACAGATGCTTTTTATAGAATGGCAGAACTTGGTTTCTCCAAAATGTCCCTAGCCACTGCTATGTGTACCAGCCCTCAACCCAACCTAGCCCAAGGCCGCATCAACCTCAGAAGCTGAACCCAGCTACCCCTGATTTGAATCCTACTCCGTCACACACCTTTATCCACTTTACTCCCCCTCCTCAACGTCCCGTCTCTCTGAGAGAAACTGTCTGACCCATCTGGCCTTTGACCCCTCAGCATCAACATTCTGTAGTCAGCATCTGGACCCATTCGGGTGTGTGAGAGAAAAATCATTGTGCTGATGGCTAGAGTAGGCGGTGTACTAGGCAGTGGGGTCAAAGGCGGCTTAGACGGGGGAAGGGTGGCTTATTGTTTGTGTTCTAACAGGGATGTAGACTTGCCTTACAGGAAGTATTTTCTTTTTATGGTGACGGTAAATGCTGAAGGGGAGGTGTCTCGTCACCACAATGTTACTCAGTGAGACAAATAGCCACTAAATGTCAGTGTGTGATCACCTGCCGTGAGGGTACAATGATTGATGGGGCCACACATTCCTCGTCATAATCCACAAGCATCCAAATACATGAACAAAGATGTTATCTATCTATAGTTTTGTTTTTGTTACTGTGTAGTTCTTGTAAATGAACAAATTTAGAAATGTAAATTAAAACACAAACTTAGTGGACACACACACACACTCTCACTGAGCATGTGAGGTGGGATCAGGGTCTGTTGACTGACCTGGTCTGGGAAACAGGGTTATCTATAGATGAACATCCATCCTYCCTCCTGCCTCTCAGAAACAGCCCTAGTATCCACTGGCGTAACGCAGTTTCTCTGGACCCCCCCCGCAAGGTCAGAGCCCCCCCCCCCCCAAAATCAAAGTATAGAATACCGTCCATGGTGATTAAATTGCGACATGTCTACACGGGTGGATGCTTATTGAGTCGATTTATAGGGTTTCTGTGGTGCCATGGCATAACTTTGCTTTAGCTAGTGTATAAATGTTTATTGGTAGGCCTATTTGGTTGTCATTTTCTCATGTTAAGCACGCTGTCGCAATGCTGCCATTTGTAGCTTGCTGGCTGGTGGCAATGTAATTACTTATTCTGTAAAATTATAAATGTTTGACGAAGCAGCATACGGTACTAATCAGCTACCAATATATATTTTTGGATTATACAACTGTCCTGTATAGGCTACCTGAATCTGCATGACATGAACCCYCATGTTCTCTCCCAGCTTGGATAGAAAGTTGTGGATAAAACCAGTCTTAATGGCAAAATGATAGTCGGTCCACCTTCAAAACACTAGCTTACTAGGGATTGTTTCATTATGCAGTGTACTATCTATAGCTTTACAGTGCCTTGGGAAAGTATTCAGACCCTTTGACTTTTTCCACATTTTGTTAGGTTACAGCCTTATTCTAAAATTTATTTAAAATTGTTTGTTTTTTTCCCTCGATCTACACACAATACCCCATAATGACAAAGCAAGAACAGGTTTTTAGACGTTTGCTAATATATTACAAATAAAGGAAATATCATATTTACATAGGTAGGTATTCAGACCCTTTACTCTGTACTTTGTTGAATCATCTTTGGCAGTGATTACAGCCTCGAGTCTTCTTGGGTATGACGCTACAAGTTTGGCACATCTGTATTTGGKGAGTTTCTTTCATTCTCTGCAGATGGGCTCCTGACTGGCRCAGCGGTCTAAGGAACTGCATCTCAGTGCTAGAGGTGTCACTACAGACAGCCTGGTTCGAATCCAGGCTGTATTACAACCGACCGTGATTGGGAGTCCCRTAGGGCGGCGCACAATTGGCCCAGGTTTGGCCGGTGTAGGCCGTCATTGTAAATAAGAATTTGTTCTTAACTGACTTGCCTAGTTAAAGGTTAAATAAAAATCCTCAAGCTCTGTCARGTTGGATGGGGAGCRTTGCTGCACAGCTATTTTCAGGTCTCTCCAGAGCTGTTCGATTGGGTTCAATTCCGGGCTCTGGCTGGGCCACTCAAGAACATTCAGAGACTTGTCCCGAAGCCACTCCTGCGTTGCCTTGGCCGTGTGCTTAGGGTTGTTTTCCTATTGGAAGGTGAACCTTCGCCCCAGTCTGAGGTCTATAGCACTCTGGAGCAGGTTTTCATTAAGGATGTCTCTGTACTTTGCTCCGTTCATCTTTCCCTCGATCCTGGCTAGTCTCCCAGTCCCTGCCGCTGAACAACATCCCCACAGCATGATGCTGCCACCACCATGCTTCACCGTAGGGATGATGCCAGGTTTCCTCCAGACGTGACACTTGGCATTCAGGCCAAATAGTTCAATCTTTTGTGAAACCAAGATTGAACTATTTGGCCTGACAGGACAAAAAGCAATGGGAACCTCCCCAGATTCGGAGAGACAGGTTTGGCGATGATAGGGGCAGCGACCTTAAAGAAGAAAGGATCTGAACCAGATGTTTTTTTGGGGGGTCAAGTTTAAGGAGCTCCTTTAGCACCTCGGACTCAGTGACCGCCTGCAGGGAGAAAGTTTGTAGCGGGCAGGGGAAAAAGAGGGGGGATCATCGGATAGTCACATTAGAAGGGGTGGGAGATGAGGAAATGTTGGACGGGCAAGGAGGCATGGCTGAGTCGAATAGGACTCGACTTAATGAAGTGGTGATTTTTAAAGATCTCAGCCATGTGCTCCTTGTCAGTAACAACCACATCATTAACATTAAGGGACATGGGCAGCTRTGAGGAGGGTTTATTTYCCAGGTCTTTAACTGTTTTCCAGAACTTCTTGGGGTTCGACCCACAAAGCGAACTACTCCTTAGTTACTTTAACTTTGGCCTTTCGGATAGCCTGAATGCACTTTATTTATAATTTGCATGAACGAGAGCCAGTCAGCCTGTCASTATGCGTGTGCCGAGCTATTTGCCAAATGGAATTCTTGAGGTGGARTAACTCTGCCGGATCAGGGGCTGAACCTGTGTTTTTTCCCCTCATTTTCTTTATGGGCTTGTATTTGTTAACGATACCACTGAAAATATATAAAAAAAGGTCTTMCAAGCRTTTGACAGAGGGGATCAAGCTGATTCTATACCAATTTACAGAGGCCAGATTGTGAAGGAAGGCTCGCTCATTAAAGTTTTTTAGCAAGCGTCTTATGACAAGTCAGGACAGGTCGTTTCACTGAGCAGCCATTRCAAACACAGGCTGTAAAACAGTGATCACTAAGGTATCAGTCTGGTGTTTTCTGTAATGWCCTGTAAGGATAACATTAATGGGAGTAGYCTTTTCTRGGTGTTTTGAGTCATACCTTGTGGGATTGGTAATAATATGAGAAAGATTTAGRGAGTCTCATTGCTTTAGGTCTTGGTCAGGTTGTTTAAGCATGTCCCAATTTAGGTCACATAGCAGGACAAATTCAGACTTAGTGTAAGGGGCCAGGAAAGAGCTTAGGGCACAGGCAGGTGCTGATGGTGGCCGATAACAACCAGCAATTAATTGAAAGTTTAATGTGTAAAACCAGCAAATCAAATTGTTTGGGGACAGGCTTGGTGGAGACAACCGAGCACTGAAGGTGTTCCTTGGTAAAGATTGCCACTCCACCACCTTTGGAAGATCTGTCTTGCAGAAAAAGGTTAGAACCAGAAAGGTTAACATCAGTGTTCAAAACATTCTTTCTTAACCACGTCTCAGTAATGACGAACACATCTGAATTGGAGCTGTGAACCCACACTTTCAACTGATACATTTTAGGTAATACGCTTCTACTGTTAACGTGCAGAAATCAGTGAAGCAGAGCACAAATCAGAATTGGGGTTAGCAACAGTAGATGGGCCACGGTGTACATGCACATTTCCAGATATAATCAGCAGTAATACAATCAGGGCACGGCAGAGGACGGGGAGAGCTCTGCAGTGTTGATTTATAACATTTGAATCATATTGTACAGCAATTTCATCAGGTAACATGAATACAAAGCCGGTGAGAGGTGGTTAGAATAAGATGGCAGGCCAAGAGTCTGTGTAACCAATGGAGTCCGAGTCCCAAGTGTGGAAACAAACAGACTGTCCCACGGTTGGGTAAACAAGCAAGTACATAGTCAACAAACCACGCAGGAGTCATGAGGCAAATTGCATAAAGCACAAGAGAAATTTAACAACTTGGGGCTAGCCATTGTAAGTTCAGAGTCACTTGCCTCAACAGTGCATGTGTGCTGGAGGCGACTGAAAGCTTGGGAGAGAGGGGGTTACCTACACCAGACGGGGAGACAGGCCAGGGCAGACGGTTTACAGATCGCCAGGTGGAATCCAGGCAACGGTAGTCGATGTCACAACCACTTGGGAGAAGCTTTTCTCGGGAGGCAGATTCCTTGTAGAAAATCCCAGCTAGCAAGTCTCTGTCCGTCTTTTCCATTAGGGAAAAGGAGGTCGTTAGCTAGCTATATTTTTAAGTGTTAGCGACATGGTCCTTTACGACGTCCAAACAAAGTTGTCCAAACAAAGTTGTCCTGTGGCTGTTATATTTTGGGGATTCTGAGGAGGATATAATCTCTGCACAGATGGAGGGGGCTTCAAAGGCCTCTGCATTTGGGGGAGGCTGTGAAAGTCTCCTGCCATTGTTAGGCTCAAGAGTTTTCACACTGCACTTCAGTGCTAATTTCAGTCAGATTCTTTCCTAGCAGCTTGATAGCCTTATTTAAGAAGCTTTATATAACAAAATTACCTAGAGATTGTCTTTTACTTTTTGGCTTCAGAAAGTAGGTTCAGACTGAACATTACTCACTCAATGTTGTGTTGGATGGCATTTCCATGTTCCGCTGTGTTTCTTCTGCAGGTTTTGGCTTGTTAGAAGTTTTCGTTTTTCTTGATAGTCCTTGGTGGTAGTAGTCCATTCAGGTAATTTTGTCCAAAATCAAGGTTTTAGGTATGGAATTGTGACTTGCAATGACTGTTTTAATGTTAGTATCCTATATAAGTCCTTGCAGGTTGTGGGCTGACTGTTTTCTATACTGAGTATTGCCAACTCAGACAGCCTTTCCTGAGACATTAGGCATTATACAGTATTGTCCATTGCGCTATATACAATATAAACTTAGTTTTGAATGATGCCAAGATATACCAGAGATAAGGGACTGTTGATCTTGCAACCACCCAACTCAAACACCGGTTCACCAGTATGAACGAAATCGCAAACAACCCTCAAGAACTGTTTTCTACTAAAGTTGATCACCACATCAGTCACTAGCTTCATCAATAAGTGCGTCGATGATGTTGTCCCCACAATGACCGTACGTACGTACCAGAAGCCATGGCTTACAGGCAACAGCCGCACTGAGCTAAAGGGTTGAGCTGCCGCTTTCAAGGAGCGGGACTCTAACCCGGACGCTTAGAAGAAATCCCGCTATGCCCTCCAAACCATCAAACAGGCAAAGCGTCAATACAGGACTAAGATTGAATCCTACTACACCGGCTCCGACGCTCATCGGATGTGGCATGGCTTGCAAACTATTACAGACTACAAAGGGAAGCACAGACGCGAGCTGCCCAGTGACACGAGCCTACCAGACGAGCTAAATGACTATGGGCGCTTCGAGGCAAGCAACACTGAAGCATGCATGAGAGCACCAGCTGTTCCGGGCAACTGTGTGATCACTCTCTCCGTAGCTGATGTGAGTAAGACCTTTAAACAGGTCAACATTCACAAGGCTGCATGGCCAGACTGATTACCAAGAATTGTACTCCAAGCATTCGCTGGCAAGTGTTTTCACGGACATTTTCAACCTCTCCCTGACCGAGTCTGTAATACCAACATGTTTCAAGCAGACCACGATAGTCCCTGTGCCCAAGAACACCAAGGTAACCTGCCTAAATGACTAACAACCCGTAGCACTTACATCTGTAGCCATTATCCCAGAAACCCTAGACCCACTCCAATTTGCATACCGCCCCAACAGATCCACAGATGAGACAACCACCTGGACAAAAGGAAACACCTACGTGAAAAATGCTATTCATTGACTACAGCTCAGCGTTCATTGCCATAGTGCCCTCAAAGCTCAACACTAAGCTAAGGACCCTGGGACTAAATACCTCCCTCTGCAACTGGATCCTGGACTTCCTGACGGGCCGCTCCCAGGTGGTAAGTGTAGATAACAACACATCTGCCACGCTGATCCTCAACACAGTGGCCCCTCAGGGGTGTGTGCTTAGTCCCCTCCTGTTCACCCATGGCTGCATGGCCATGTATGACCCCAACACCACCATCAAGTTTTCCGACGACGTAACAGTGGTAGGCCTGATCACCGACAATGATCAGACAGCCTATAGGCAGGTAACCTAGTGGTTACAGGATTGGACTAGTAACCAAAAGGTTGCAAGATCAAATCCCCGAGCTGAGAAGGTAAAAATGTCATTCTGCCCCTGAACAAGGCAGTTACCTACTGTTCCTAGGCCGTCATTGAAAATAAGAATTTGTTATTAACTGACTTGCCTAGTTAAATAAAGGTAAAATAAATAGGGAGGAGGAAGTGTGGTTTCAGGATAACCTCTCCCTCAACGTGATCAAGACAAAGGAGATGATCGTGGACTACAGGAAAAGGAGGGCCGAACACGCCCCCATTCTCATCAACGGGGCTGTAGTGGAGCAGGTTGAGAGCTTCAAGTTCCTTGGTGTCCACATCACAACAAATTATCATGGTCCAAACACACCAAGACAGTCGTGAAGCGGGCACGACAAAGCCAATTTTCCCTCAGGAGACTGAAAAGATTTGGCATGGGTCCTCAGATCCTGAAAAAGTTCTACAGCCGCACCATCAAGAACATCCTGACTGGTTGCATCACCGCCTGGTATGGCAACTGCTCAACCTCTGACCGCCAGGCACTACAGAGGGCAGTGCGTACGGCCCAGTACATCACCGGGGCCAAGCTTCCTGCCATCCAGAACCTCTATACCAGGCAGTGTCAGAGAAAGGCCCTTAAAATTGCCAAAGACTCCAGCCACCCTAGTCATAGACTGTTCTCTCTGCTACCGCACTGCAAGCGGTACCGGAGCGCCAAGTCTAGGTCCAAAAGGCTTCTTAATAACAGCTTCTACTCCAAGCCATAAGACTCCTGAAAAGCTAATCAAATGGCTACCCGGATTTGTATTGACCCCCCCCACACACACACACACATCTTTACGGTGCTACTACTCTGTTTCTTATCTATGCATAGTCACTTTACATCTACCGACATGTACATATTACCTCGACTAACCTGTCCCCCCGCACATTGACTCTGTACTGGTACTCCCTGTATATAGCCTCGTTACTGTTATTTTATTGTTGYTCTTTAATTATTTTTGGTAAATACTTAACCAACAATGCAGTTAAGAAAAATGTGTTAAGGGCTTATAAGTAAGCATTTCGCTGTAAGGTCTACACCTGTTGTATTCAGCGCATGTGACAATTTGATTTGATCTGTTTGCATCTGCCAATATACTGGCGGCCCAGTATCCAGACGACCTGTCCCCAGAGCTTCCTATACAGTTAATCTTTTCTGTAACGTGTTGAGCCTTGCTTTAAGGAGAATGAGAGGCTAAATTAAAAATGTTACAGAACTACAACTCCCTGTCTAGTTTCCCAAGCTCTTTTTACCATCCCTGTAACTGTCATTTCTGCAGAGAGATCATTTTCTAAACTAAAACTCATAAAGAACTACCTAAGAAACATTAGGTTCTCGGTCTGTGAATTTGAACACCTGAGTAAGCTCCACTGGCTGTGAGGGTGTCTGGTGCGCTAGTATCAACAYCATACCATCTCCATGTGGTTTCACAGGTACACCCTCCCAGAATAAAAGTTAAACGTGGTTATATAAGTCTGTGGTTGAAGTAAGTACTTACTGTAGCTGTGATCTGGCAAAGAGGGAAGATGGGGGGGGGGGGATAAGCTTAGCTCTAACAATAGCTGAGTGGTTAAAAATTGATGTTATCTACAGTACGTTTATTGTTACTGTACTGACAACAGGCTGGAAGCCTTCCAATAATCACACCTCAATTTCACATTCAAAAGGTTATCACCTGAGGTTTGTGTGTGTGCATGCCTRTATTGTTCTTTGCATCTGTGTCCTAACCATGCTTGTACAGGCTGCCCCCTAGTGGACCTTCCTAGGAACACTGGGACAGTGAGAAAGCTGTACATGATACAGTGGAGTTGTTTCATACTGTTTCCAAGCTCAACACACATCTTTCTCTTACCTCACTGATGGCTGTGTTCATTACATTCCTCCAATAGACATAGATGACAGACATCTGTAATTMTTTTTGTGCAACATTGATGCTTTTTATTAATGAAAAAGGTATTTYGGATGAAAGTGGTCTGAGTGTTTCTGTGTTTTCTCTTGCCTCTCTTACACACTAAGCAGGAGGCAGACAGCGGCCAGTACCCACTTGGCAGGCTTCTCCTTGGTCTTGAGGTTGAAGGTCCAGATGAAGGTGGGACCCCTCATGCGGGTCTTGTAGACAGGACACTCATACACGTTCTTGGTTTCCTGTCGGTCCACCGGTACCGCCTTGATGAAGATCACCGGCATGTTGGGGGTCAGCTCCTTCAGACGAGCATCCGCTATCACCCCCGTCTGGGTGTCCCAGCGTGCCCCTGTACATACACAACCAGACACACATACCTAACGTAAAAAGTTGAACTCTAAACATATARAAACATCATCTCTCCACAATGAGACTGTATGGTTGTGTATATCTACTGTACAAATGGACCTCTTAATGCCTGAGAAATAGCAGTATTTTTGTGACGGAAACTAGTTGTGTTTTCCATGAACATGCTGAGTACATGTTGYCAGCAGGAGGAATGTTAGTACAGGATGTTTTGTACATTCCATAACCATTCCATTMGTTTTGTATTGACAGTGGAATCTGGTACATGATGAAAGTAGTGCGTGTGTGTGAAGGTGACTAGACAGCCCGCTGTGTGTGGAGTTTTGAGATCCCTGGAGGAGCCTTAAGAACAATTGAGAGAAACTGATCTAGCAGTGTTTACTACGGTACTCTAACCAGCTCATACAGTGAGTCATCCCAGGAACTGAACTTGAAAGTAAGTTGGAATAGTAGAATGCACAAGGTACAATTTAGAAATTGGGTAGTGCATCATCAGTTCCTCTTGTCATGTCAGTCATTCCATATCTTAGACAGCTATTTATTCAGAAATGTCCAGATCAACTAGCCCATGTTAGCTAATGTTTTTTTGCCCATAGATTTTATTGTAATGTTTGGGAACTCCTGCACTAACCAGCTCATACAGTGAGTCACCCCAGAAACTGAACTGGGCACTTTGTGTGGATGGATGACTCTTTGTAACCTAAAAGATCATTTTATGAGTAAAAAAATAAAATAAAATGGTATTAAAGTTTTGACTGCACCTGATGTGTATTATTGACTGACTTCATCTCCAGGAGATGGATGCTAATGGTTAAAATTGCCGCAAATGTGTTATACCACTAAATATCACTTAAAAAATCCGGCATGGCATTTTTTTGKTGTGTTTTATCTATATAGGGAACAGGATGGCATTTTTAGAATGCAACCAAGATGATAACCCGTACCCTCCATGTAGAGTCCGTAGACGTAGGCCCCCTCCCTGGGTGGACTGGTCATGTCCTCACGGTTCTTCTTCGTCACCTCTACAGACAGACACATCCTGTCCAGAGGCCACTCGTTCTTCCTGGCCATGGACTGCATGATAGCTGTCAGGAACGACTGGGGGTTGAAGAACCCTGCCAGCCACACCGTGGTGGGGAGAGCGAAGTCTGCTGTCCACGACTCCAACTCCTACACACACACATACACAGACAAAAGTGATCAGAGTATGTATAGACAGAATATTCAATACGATCGCGTGTTATCGATAATGCGTCTTTCGAATACAATGTTCGGAGATCTCATTCTCGGTAAACACTGCTATGTCGGCTCAATTGGAAATTACCTGGCTTTAGCATCTGTTCAAATCTCCTCATTAGGAAATGCGACAGAACATCTGGGTTTTGGAGCTGTGCTTTGATGTGTTTTTGTGTTCGAATGTGTGAAGCGTTTGTGTACGGTTTTGGCAGAGTTAAAGTACATTCACTCACCCTTCTAGTTAACTTGAAACAGTCTAACCAGGTTTTGTATCGAAGTCGCCTAGACTAGCAAGCAAGCTAGCCCAATTTAGCTTTCGCCCAATTTAGCTTCAGCCGGCTTGTGCGACCGTGGCAAAATTGGTTTGACTTAGGCTATCCAATCTTTGGGGCTAGTTGGGGAACATCCAATAAATGACACAATGTAAATGGAACAATATGTTCATGTTGCACACCTAGTTGTCTCATTAAATTCTTTCAATATAAGTATATGATTTTCTACAATTTTATAGTTGGTTTGAGGTTGTCATTCAAATCTGGAGCAATTGACATTTAAAAAATATTGTCCCATGTACATTGTGTACTGAAAAAGCGTGTGCAAGCAAGGAGGCCTACAAACCTGACTCAGTTACATTAGCTCTGTCAGGAGGAATGGGCCAAAATTCCCCCCTTTTTTTATATTTTTTACTAGGATTAACTGTCAGGAATTGTGAAACACTTTAGCCAAATACATTTAAACTCAGTTTATGTAAACTTCTGACTTCAACTGTAGGTGCCAGGTGCACCAGTTTGTGTCAAGAACTGCAACGCTGCTGGGTTTTTCATTCTTAACAGTTTCTTGTGTGTATCAAGAATGGTCCACCACCAAAAGGACATCCTGACAACTTGACGCAACTGTCAACATGGGCCAGCATCTCTGTGGAATGCTTTCGACACCTTGTAGAGTCCATGGCCCGACTAATTGAGGCTGTTCTGAGGGCAAAAAATGTCTCCTAATCAGAGAGTATATTATGGTGTTGTACCTTGATCCTGAGCAGCAGGTCTGCATACCAACCMCCCAGGCCCTGCAGGGAGGGGTAGGCGAGCTTGGTCCAGGACTCTGGCACCGTGTCCAGGAACAGAGCGTTACCCAGCTCCTCCATGTCGGTTGTGATTGTCAACTCACCCTACAGAGACGGACAGACAAGACAATGTCACACCCAATGTTCCATCTGAGCTGCGCACAGWATCCCCCGGGACTGCCTTGCAGAAATATCAGCCCACAGGTCATCAACCAGTCAATTAATCTCCAAGGCATTTTCCATTTTAAACATTTCTTTAAAAATTCTTGTTCCTATTTTTTTATTATTCTCGGGCTGTTGGTGGTAGGTGCACCCGATATAGCTGCCCCTGCCATTTCATTTGTCTGAAGGTACACACTCTGCCTTCCCGGCGGGCCCAGTGAGCAAATCAAGTGCACTATAGGCCTACTGCTAGCCAATCAGATTGCTCAGACTACCATGTCTGTAGTAAGTAGCAGGCATAAAATAAAGCTACAGCAGAGTTGATACTTTGATTTCCATACGTTTAAAACCATGACTAGAGAGACTGTCAACAAATACTTTTCTGTATTTGTTGACAGTCTCTCTCTAGTCATGGTTTTAAACGTATGGAAATCAAAGTATCAACTCTGCTGTAGCTTTATTTTATGCTGCTTTTTTTAATGAGTGAGTTTAATTTCTTACTCAGCACTGTCAACACCTTTTATAAGCCATAAAATGCACATTCTTCCAATATCCACTCAGCAGTAATGAATGAGTAGGRAAGTGTATTTACAGGCTTGCGTTATTATTAGTTGTTTGGGTCTTTTTTTTAATATCAAGGAATATTTCACTCTCTGTTCATTGGAGTAAAAACATKAATTTGTGCATGAGGCAGAAATAATACAGTGTGATGGGTTCTGACTTCTAAACTTGTAATATTGTTAATCATCAGGTATCCTATGGAAAGGAGCAGAGCCACAGTCTAGTTACACCAGAAGTTAATGGTTTTCTGTAGGAGGAATTTATATGGGGGAGTCAATTAAGGTTGGATATGAGCCAGGGGCTTGGAATGTTACTAAGTAAGGGAAAGGCACTGACAAAGGTGGAGAGCTGTGGATTAGTGMGGAATAGGGGYCGAGGTCAAGTCACAGTAATGGAGAAGGAACAGATTATTACTCACATCACTTAACTTCCTGCCTAGCAATAAATATGTAATGTTTAGAGGGAAGGAGGAGACTTCACCTAAATTGGGGTATTATACTTGTGCTGGTGGGAACATGTATTTTTCTGTTCAGCTGTCTGACACATTGGGTGAATAAACTTGGTTTTAGCTTTTCATAGTTGTCCTTCAGTTTTTAGAACCTAACAGGTGCTACATGTATTTCGCTATCAGCTGGAAGACAGTGTTCCTTTTATGGTCAGTGTCAGTGGGGGAAAGAGAGAGCGGAGGGGTGTTAAGAGGCAGACCCTCAGTCTGCTGCTCTCTCCCTCCACTGAGACTGACCATCAGATGCAGGCACCATCAGCCCAGTAAAATAAAAAATGATTTAAATGTATGCTCACTCAGCTATGCCTCACAATACAACAACGGATCTATTACCGGTGTGATCATATAGCCTACCTCAATTTGAAACAACAAGCATTGCCAGGGCAATTCAAACAAAGCTAATATGCGGTGATAATGTATTGGGCCTATAGCTCACCGCACAAAACTCATTGATACAGTACTGTTTTTAATTGGTTAATGTTGCATAGGCTTACGTTTYTTAAGTCATGTAAAAAAAAAAATCTAAGCGGTAGATCTCGGGTTGCAATTTTGACTCAAGTGATCTTGACTCGGAAAAGGTTGGTGACTACTGTTCTAGAGTTTTCCCTGTTAACACCATCAAYATTTCCCTTTACTGTGAATCGAATCAAYGCAATATTAACCACTTTCAATGCAACATACCGAAACAAAATTAACTATGCAAGAGATTTTGTTGTAGGCAGAACGCATCGAAGTAGGATTCTATTGCATTGACACGCATTACTCAGCCCGTACTCTACACAGACCGGTGTGGCATAAACAATCAKWGCTGCAGTAGGGCTACTGTATATACAAATAGACCATTGACATATACTGTATAGATCTGTGTCATTTACTTTGAACTGGACTTTATTTACAACATAAGTGATCATGAGTAGATGCGCTTGTTTTGAGATGAAAGCGAGAGATGCACATTTTGTTCATATCCTTTGCTAGTTAGTGAGCTATTAGCCCAGTTATAGATCATTTGTAGTCAGCGATAGAGGAGTGATTGCTTCCTACAAGAACACAAAACATGTACATCTTTGAAAAGCGAGTCAGGTAAAGAGCTTTTTTTGTCCTAAAGGGGCAGTGTTGTGTTTTGAGACAGGCTTGAATAAGCTATGTAGCCAATAGGCAGAGGTTAGCATAATTTGTCTGATTATCTGTAATAATGGTATGAGAATAATAAAGCATTTTATTTTGTAAAGTTGTTTCTTGCATCAAACACAACAGCATTTTCAGTCACCTTGTCTGAAGGACAAGTGGATAAACAGGTTAATGTAAAGCCCTGCATGTTTTTTTTCAAAAGACTCTTGGAATGTAGGCCTACATTGAACACCACACATTGGCTGAATGATAGAACAGCTATTTCCATGTTAAAATGTTATGGGATGTATTTTCTCCATTGTTTTTGATGGTAAGCCACTGGTAGGCCTACATTATGATCAAATAGCCACAGTAGCCTACTTGACCACTGTTAAAACTGTAACTTAAAGTGGGTACAGCCTCAGTGTTCACTGTTAACATGCGCTGGAAGTTGCACAGAATTTTCACAACGTTCAAGTTTGCGCTCAGCAGACCTGAAATTTGCTCAGTGCTGGAAAGAATGAGGGAACATTGGTCACACCATTCGCTGTATACTCCTTTCAGTATGACTACAGACAACCACTGTGATGTCATGTCACACACTCTGTCTCTCCCGTACCTTGAGTCCGAGGTTGAGCTCTTTGAGAGAGCGCGTGATCTCCTTGGTGAGGAAGTTCATCCTCTCACACTCCTGGAAGGCCACGATGATGTAGGGAGTTCTCTCCTCCACCTTGGCCATTATCTCTATCATGTTGAAACCATCTGGCAGCTTCTCCAGAATCTCATCCAGGATGCCCTTCACCTGTAGGGGATAACACAGGCACACACAGGTCAGGGGTTAACTCTAGTGGGGGTTAATTAAAGGCTCTGAGGTGTGGTGATAGTGTTTTTCATACCTTCTCCTCTCTGGACACCCCTCCTCCCCCGGCTGCGTCTGACTCTTTGGGCTGCATCTCCAGCACGGTGCGGAACAGCTTCTCTGAGGTGATGGTGAGGAAGCCAATCTCAGCGTTGGGGTGGAGGCCGTACAAGTAGGGGCTCTCTGGAGGCAGCACCTCATCTATGTACATATGGTAGCCCTGGACACACACACTGAGGGTTACTGATAGGTAACAATATTTTTTGTTTTTAAGGGTGTTGTCGTGTGTGTGTTCCAAACCTTGTAGTCAGAGTTGGGTGGTACAGGGAAGCTGGGTGCGAGGTACAGCTCTCCCTCCAGCATCTCAGGTCTGACATACTCCTCCAGATAGGTACGACACAACTTCCTGTCCCAGTCGTCTGTGATGTGGCCACCGTACATGATCTCCCCAAACAGATAGCGCAGGTCGTCCCACGGCACCTGGAGAGAGAGGGAGGTGGGGTGAGAGAAATGGAGAAAGAAGAAGGGGGAGAGAGGGAGGTGGGGTGAGAGAATGGAGGGAGAGAGAAATGGAGAAAAAAGAAGGGGGAGAGAGTGGGGTCAGACACACACTACAAGCATTGCCACCAATGTGCCGTTCTACCTGCTACACATAAACCAACCAAAATCAACTTATTTGATTAGAATGAATGCGCACGTCAGCCATCGAGCATTGAACCTCAGCGATTCTTGACATTGGACACGATGCAAGGCAAACAGTATAGCAGCTTTCATTGATTTCAAAGAAAGCAGTCCCTCGATGGCTGTTGTGCAGCAGCGCCATAAAGCTCTAGGCTGATTGAGAGATGGTGATGTCAGTCACACATTCATTCACCTTGGAGTTGGCCTCCAGGTAGTTGTAGAGCACGTTGACGGAGATGGTGAGGTCTCCATTGTTGAAGGGGTAAGATCTGTTCCAGCCCTGAGCTCCAAACTTCCTCCTCTCAGCCACCACAGCGTGGAAGTAGCACAACGCAAACAGGATCACCTTGAACTCTGACTCTTTAGAGCACATTTCCAGAGTGTCCTAACACACACGTAGAGATAGGGAAGAGATTACATTCAACTCAAATTCAATTTAAGTGTGTGCATGTACTGTACACTGAGTACACCAAACATTAGGAACACCTTCCTAATATTGAGTTGCACCCCCCTAGGGATGCTGGCCCATGTTGACTCCAATGCTTCCCACAGTTGTGTCAAGTTGGCTAGATGTCCTTTGGGTGGTGGACCATTCTTGATACACACGGGAAACTGTTGAGCGTAAAAAACCCAGCAGCGTTGCAGTTTTTGACATAAACCGGTGTGCCTGGCACCTACTACCATACCCCGTTCAAAGGCACATAAATCTTTTGTCTTGCCCATTCACCCTCTGAATGGCACACATGTCTCAGTGCTTAAAATCCTTCTTTAACCTGTCTCCTCCCCTTCATCTACAATGATTTGAAGTGGATTTAACAAGTGACATCAATAAGGGATCCTAGCTTTCACTTGGATTCACCTGGTCAGTCTGTCATGGATAGAGCATGTTTTGTAAACTCAGTGTATATGCATAGTTGTCTCCGTTTCAGCACCAACTGGTAAAAATACTCTGATCTTGTAGATTATTTAGGCACATTTTAGGGTTAGGAAAGTATGCATGAATCATTTAAAAAAATGGTTTTAAGAGCCTTTACGCATTCTTAATGTTTTGTAAAGTCAGTGTTTGTTTGTGTGTGTGAGCGTACGTATGTGTTACCTGGTTGAAGAGATACAGGGCCTTGTGCAGGTTAGCTTGCATGCCGGTGGGCGGTTCGTTGGTGATCTTAATGCCATTCTCCAGCAGGCCCTGGGGGATGTAGTGCGACTCTGGCGTGGGCGAAGGCTCAGCTGACATGTACACGCGATAGTCATCATGGCTACCCATGCTGTAGCGCTCCACTAGTTTATCCAGGCTGCCCAGCCACTTGGCCACCAGGTGGATGTTCTACAAAGGGGAGGGTTTATTATTGAATACCTGGCGAGTAGTCTATATACAAGGGAAAAAAATATAAACTCAACATTCAGCAATTTCAAAGATTTTACCGAAATCAGTCAATTCAAATAAATTCATTAGGCCCTAGTCTATGGATTTCACATGACTGGGAATACAGATATGCATCTGCCGGTCACAGATACCTTAAAAAAGGTAGGGSCGTGGATCAGAAAACCAGTCAGTATCTCCTTGACATAGAGTTGATCAGGCTGTTGATTGTGGCCTGTGGAAAGTTGTCCCACTCCTTTTCAATGACTGTGCGAAGTTGCTGGATATTGTTGGGAACTGGAACAAATTGTCGATCCAGAGCATCCCAAACATGCTCAATGGGTGACATGTCTGTTGAGTATGCAGGCCATAGAAGAACTGGGACATTTTCAGCCACCAGGAAGTGCGTACAGATCCTTGCGACATGGGGCCGTGCATTATCATGCTGAAATATGAGGTGATGGCGGCGGAAGAATGGCCCGACAATGGGCCTCAGGATCTCGTCACGGTATCTCTGTGCATTCAAATTGCCATTGATAAAATGCAATTGTGTTTGTTGTCCATAGCTTTTGACTGCCCATACCATAACCCCACTGCCACCATGGGGCACTCTGTTCACAACGTTGACATCAGCAAAATCGCTTGCACACACGACACCATACACACTGTCTGCCATCTGCCCGGTACAGTTGAAACCAGGATTCATCTGTAAAGAGCACTCTTCTCCAGCATGCCAGTGTCCATCGAAGGTGAGCATTTGCCCACTGAAGTCGGTTACAACGCTGAACTGCAGTCAGGTAAAGACCCTGGTGAGGACGACGAGCATGCAGATGAGCTTCCCTGAGACGRTTTCTGACAGTTTGTGTAGAAATCCTTCAGTTGTGGAAACCCACAGTTTCATCAGCTGTCCAGTGGCTGGTCTCAGATGTGGAGGTCCAGGGCTGGCGTGGGTTCACATGGTCTGCGGTTGTAAGGCCGGTTGGACGTACTGCCAAATTCTCTAAAATGACGTTGGAGATGGCTTAAGGTAGAGAAATGAACATTCAATTCTCTGGCAACAGCTCTCGTGGACTTTCTGCAGTCAGCATGCCAATTGCAATCCCTCAAAGCTTGAGACAGCTGTTGCATTGTGTTGTGTGACAAAACTGCACATTTTAGAGTGGCCTTTCATTGTACCCAGCACAAGGTGCGCCTGTGTAATGATCATGCTCTTTAATCAGCTTCTTGATATGCCACACCTGTCAGTTGGATGGATTATCTTGGAAAAGGAGAAATGCTTACTAACAGGGATGTAAACATATTTGTCCACATAATTTGAGAGAAATAAGCTTTTTGTGCGTATCGAACATTATCTGGGATCTTTTATTTCAGCTCATGAAACCAAAACTTTATATGTTGCATTTAGATTTTTGCTCATTGTAGTTAGTCTATAACTAGTCTATATGAGGTTACAATTGCAGTTTAATAACAACCAGAGCCATTTAAAGCATTAGGCAAAAAATATCCTTCACGTTGGAACAAAATATTCCATGACAATGGATGCGTCCCAAATGGCACCCCTATTATTATTATTATAGGACCCTATCAAATCTGCCATGCGGAGAAAGCAGACAGAATCATGGAATTCAGACATTAAAACGGGAATTCAACAATATTCAAAAATATATTGAACTTAGTAGGAAATCAACTAAATATATGAATTTGCCCAAGATTATCATAAGAGATTAACAAAATGCATCATTGATTCCTATTTTCCTTCAACTTTCTGAATAGGCAATGCGGGAATGCCTCTCTCTGTGTGTGCCTACTTTATGCAGCCGTTAGCCAGCTGATCCGACCCGCTTGCTTACAGCTGCACTAGGATCGGACAGGCTTCCTGTGTAGATTAAGACACAGAGGAGCTGGCATGAGATATGGCTCGGAAAACGTACCTCAATCAAGGGGTGAGAAATGCGTTGTACTTCGAATTGTCCCATTATCCCACCCAACTGTTACACCGAGAAGATTGAACGACTGCTAGTCTTTAAGTAAACTGCGGTGTCTTAATCCAATAATACACAGGAAGCCTGGCCAACCCTAGTGCAGCTGTAAGCAAGCGGGTCGGATCTGTTGGCTAGTAGCCTTTAGTGATGATGCCAATGATAACCTTTAACAATTAAATGTTAACTACAAAGTAGTCTATGTGGACCTGACAGAACAATATTATGATTATTTGCATCAATGCAGTGGCGATTTGTTTCTCAAACTCTGCAATCACATGTGCACTACAGAAACACCACTAACCAAACAAGTAACTTGCTGGCGCACTTGAATTAAAGGGCATCTACATCCAAAAATGAACATTTCTTAGATTTTTCCCAAACCTCAAAAGAGGTCTCCTGATGTGGTTTCAGTATTGTTGTGGACTTAGAACAGACAATGTTGTTGTTTTTCTATTAAAAAAGTGTGATTTTGAGAGTGAAAACCTGAAAAAACTAAATGGAGAAAATTGAATTTTGGGGGGGAAAATTATGGAATTAGGCAAAAAATAAAACATTTACTTAAGAACCTACTATTCTCCGGCCTATATAGTTGAATAGGGTTCCATTTGAGACGAAGACCATGACTTGCACGCTGTTCAAACTCCAGCCTGTGAGTAAGGAGTAAGTGGTGCTCATTCAGTGTACCTGCAGTATAACCCAGTGTCCTTCTCTAGCTGCCATGTTCAGAGCAGCCTCGGCCACCACCTCCTGGCCCTGACCCAGAGACACGTTGTGGAACTTCCCGTTGTCAAAGGTGAAACCCATCTTCTTACCTGGACCAAATGACAGGATGGTAGGTTAGACATGAAACAGATAGGGTTCAAGGTCCTACAGCAAGTGTGTGTGTGCGTGTACAGACCTAGAGCTTCCACATCTTTGAGGGGGTCGACTCCCGGGGAGAGGATGAAGAACATGGGAGTAGACGAGCTGCTCTCCTCAAATGATACGGCGAACTCCACGCTCCTCCCCTCCACGTACTTTGTACCCATCTTCTCCTCCACAAAGGTACTACAACACACAGAACACTCAACATTACCAGAACAAACATCTGCTTCCTTTACACTGTGTGTGTGTGTGTGTGTGTTGTACCTGACTGCGTAGGACATCCGGTCCGGTCTCATACACCTCATCATGCAGAGTTTCTGTAGGCCCGTCTTGTTCTTCCACTCCTGAGGAAACTTTTCCTTCTCCGGAGCCTCCGACTCAACAAACTTCTTCCAGCGCTTTGCAGATCCCTCCATGTCCCGGTCCAGGTTCTTAAACTCATCAAACTCCGACAGGGCCTGACACACACACACACACACATAAACACACATACACAAACCTCTATTACTCAGCTCTGCAGGTGGATAGTGTGTGTCAGTAGAGTGTGTGTGATTGTCGGTACACTCTCAGAAATAAAGGTGTACAAACGCTTGTCACTGTAGTGGTACGTAATTTGTACCTTTAGTTATAAAAGGTACATCAATGTACCCTTGCCTTTTTAGGGTACCACCACATTGACAAGGTCATTTGTTCCTTTTAAGTGGCAAAAAGTTTTGGGGGTGTTGTTTTAACACTGTAGGGTGTAAAGCCTTTTTGCATATTTCCCAGGGTGACTTTCAAGTAAATCTGAGTTACCAGTACCACCCATGACTGTTTTTGCTAGTGACAGAGACATGGTTGTGGCCTTCAATGGCTTTCAGTTCTGTAGCCCTCACTAAGTGAATATTTGATAATTGAAATTAAACTCTTTATGACAACACATTACATACAGGTAACTGCCAAAATAATGGAAACACTTCAGTAAATGAGGGACACAAAGTATATTGAAAGCAGGTGCTTCCACACAGGTGTGGTTCCTGAGTTAATTAAGAAATTAACATCCCATCATCCCACATGAAATACTACAGTTTACTATAGAATACCACAGAAATTACTATAGAATTCTATAGCAATCTGTAGTATACTATAGTAAATACTACAGTCAGCAAAAACACTACACTTTTTTKAAATATAGTAAATTCTACAGTATTTAATTTGCATACAATTTGTGCCACCCATAAGTGAGAAAGCTAAATGCCAAGTATTGACCATATATTGTGTTCCCTACAGGTTATAGAAAAGAGCAGAAGCTCTGAACTATCTGTTCAGACCCCAGTACAACCTACCTACCTACAGACTGGAAAATGTACTCTTTTAGTATTTATCCAGTAGGTTTCCTGAAGGAGAAAGCCCACTTATGTCAAAGATAATAAAACAAAAACACTATAGTAAATACGACACTACAATCTGCAAAAACACTACATTAATTACTATAGTATATACACTTCAGTTATCTTACTACAGTAGTTATACTATAATTAACTGTAAATACTACAGTATTCAAAAACTATACAGTGAATCCTAAAGTAAATTCCACAAAAACACTACAGTAAATACTATAGAATTAATACCATTGTATACTATAGTATTTTTTCATTTGGTATGCTTAGGGTCATGTACACAAATGCTGGGCAGGCCATTATTTTGGCTACCATAGCTATGTCCCCATTGGATAACAATGCTCCAACCCACAGGGCACGAGTGGTCACTGAATAGTTGATTGCTCCATGCTTGATTGTTCAGCTTGATGATAATAGATTCATCAAGTATATGGTTTGGCTACGTGTATTAATCTACACGCAGCCAGAGACAGTAGCAGCAGCATCGCCCTTGCAAAAAAAACGCTACAGATTGGCAAGTGAAACGCACACTGGGCACTCTGATTGGACCAGCAAACTGTCAATCAACACAGGGGTGAGCTAGCAACAGATTGTTGATTTGCTGTACCGCTATAGGTTCCGGTGCAGCACAAACGTCAAAATGTTGTGAGAGGATTGCCCTAATAAATAAATATGCAGCTCCCAAAAAAATTGGTGATCAAGAATATTAACTGTTTACTTTGCAAGCTCACCAGCAATGGTGGCAACAATTACTAGCATAGGTCTACTGGTCTTTTGGTATGTAACAATTGCTTAATATTGATAATTTACTTATGAAGCTTGTATTTGGAATGTGTTGTTCAAATCAAACATTACTGTGGCGAAGAGGCGCTGCTCTTCACGTGCGGTCTCCAGACTCCCGCCAGTAGAGTTTTTTTCTTCCTCTTGTTGAAATAAAATATTTGCTGTTGCTTTCACACGTTTACATGCATAGGCCCTATGTGGTAAATCTATATTCCATTTAATACTACAATAATTGCTAGCGTTTCATCATTCCATTGCTTTACTGTTTATTGCAACACGTAGACATTTCTGTTTCATGTTTGATAGGCCTACGATACATTTTCATTTTTATAGCCAACCATTTCTTACCCTGCTCTGAGTGGGCGTGATGTTTATAGTGCACATGAACATTCACAAGACTCATGAGGTAGAAGTTATGTTTATTTAATTCAATATATAGTTTCATTTGTTCATGTTTCCTGGGTTATGTCAGAGTTGCGTGTGTCTGTCCAATGTCTGTAATTTTTGTTGCGCCTTAGTGCGCATAGAAATAGGCGACGTGGCCTGCGCTCCACGCTTTGGAGTCGGAACGTTGAATAAGATAAAATGATTGTTCCATGTATGCATGGTGTTGGAAWATCATTAATAATAATTACGTCTAATTAACTTCTTATGGCTGAAGGGGCAGTATTGAGTAGCTTGGATTAAAGGTGCCCATTGTAAACGGCCAGCTCCTCAGTCTCAGTTGCTAATATATGCATATTATTATTAGTATTGGATTGAAAACACTCTAAAGTTTCTAAAACTGTTTGAATTAAGTCTGTGAGATTAACAGAACTCATATGGCAGGCAAAAACCTGAGAAGTTCCACTTCCTGTTTGTATTTTTTCTTTTTTCTGGGGGTGCCATATTTTCAACCAAGCTCTTATTCAAAATACAGAGACATATGGATGAGTTTTCACTTCCTACGGCTTCCACTAGATGTCAGCAGCAAGTCTGATGACTCTAATGTGAAGGGGGGTCGAAGGAGACAGAATTTAGTATGAGGTGCCATGAGGTGACCATGCATTCAACACGCGCGTTCACGTGAGAGGCAGCTCTGTTCCATCTCTCAATTGAAGTCGATGTAGTTCTCCGGTTGGAACGTTATTCAAGATGTATATTAAAAACATCCTAATGATTGATTATGTACTTAGTTTGAAATGTTTCTTCGACCGGTAATATCACTTTTTGAAGTTTTTGTCCGATATAACGCTGACCAGAATTAGCGTTTGGATATGTAAACCAGACGCGGTAACAAAAGAAGGTATTTGGACATAAATAACGGATTTTTTCGAACAAAACAAACATTTMTTGTGGACCTGGGATTCCTGGTGTGCTTTCTGATGTAGATGATCAAAGGTAAGGGAATATTTATCATATATTTTCTTGTTTATTTCGACGCAATCTTTTCCGTAAAGTTTTTTTTAAATCTGACACAGCGGTTGCATTAAGGAGAGGTATATCTATAATTCCATGTGTATAACTTGTATTATCATCTATATTTATGATGAGTATTTCTGTTGAAACAATGTGGCTATGCAAAGTCTTGATGTTTTTGCAACTAGTGAATCTAGTCGCCTCAATGTAAACTCAGATTTTTTGATATAAATATGAATTTAATCAAACAAAACATGCATGTATTGTGTAACATGAAGTCCTATGAGTGTCATCTGATGAAAATAATCGAAGGTTAGTGATTAATTTTATCTCTATTCTGGTTTTTGTGAAGCTATCTTTAGCTGGAAAAAATGGCTGTGATTATTGTGGTTTTGTGGTGACCTAACATAATCGTTTGTAGTGCTTTCGCTGAAAAGCCTATTTGAAATCGGACACTTTGGTGGGATTAACAACAAGATTACCTTTAAAATGATATAAGACACATGTATGTTTGAGGAATTTTAATTATGAGATTTCTGTTTTTTGAATTTGGCGCCCTGCACTTCGACTGGCTGTTGTCATATCGGTCCCGTTAACGGGACTGCAGCCATTTAAGACCAATGTAGCAATGGATGTGGAAATTTCCTTTAACATTGTAGAACCATTTTATTGGTTATAATTGCCAATTGGGTAATTGTATGGTCCTGGGGGCCAAGTACTTATTATGTAGGTCTACCTGTTTGAGCTCCTGTTAGACAAATTCTATTTGGTTTCTCAGATAGGGCAGGTTAAGCCTGATACAGAGGCTATTGCCCGTGTATATTTTGTATGATATGTCGCTTTCACCATTGTATCACCAAGACCTGTAAATAAATGTACACTCTGAGCTCGTCAACCTGCCTTCTGCTGCTACAAGGTCTATATTTTACAATTACATAGGCTGCTAATAAAAATATGTTGTAGGCAAAATAATGAAAAGGGCTGTCCTGTAGCCTCGATAGACAAAGATTTGTAGTTGAACAAGTCATTGCATGTATACAGTTTAGTCGGAAGTTTACATACACCTTAGCCAAATACATTTAAACTCAGTTTTTCACAATTCCTGACATTAAATCACATTCCCAGTGGGTCAGAAGTTTACATACACTCAATTAGTATTTGGTAACATTGCCTTTAAAATTGTTTAACTTGGGTCAAACGCTTCGGGTAGCCTTCAACAAGCTTCCCACAATAAGTTGGGTGAATTTTGGCCCATTCCTCCTGACAGAGATGATGTAACTGAGTCAGGTTTGTAGGCCTCCTTGCTCGCACATGCTTTTTCAGTTCTGCCCACAGATTTTTTTATAGGATTGAGGTCAGGGCTTTGTGATGGCCACTCCAATATCTTGACTTTGTTGTCTTTAAGCCATTTTGCCACAAATTTGGAAGTATGCATGGAGTCATTGTCCATTTGGAAGACCCATTTGTGACCAAGCTTTAACTTCCTGACTGATGTCTTGAGATGTTGCTTCAATATATCCACATAATTTTCTTTCCTCATGATGCCATCTATTTTGGGAAGAGCACCAGTCTCTCCTGCAGCAAAGCACCCCCACAACATGATGCTGCCACCCCCATGCTTCACGGTTGGGATGGTGTTCTTCGGCTTGCAAGCCTCCCCCTTTTTCCTCCAAACATAACGATGGTCATTATGGCCAAACAGTTCTATTTTTGTTTCATCAGACCAGAGGACATTTCTCCAAAAAGTACGATCTTTGTCCCYATGTGCAGTTGCAAACCGTAGTCTGTTTTTTTTAGGGCGATTTTGGAGCAGTGGCTTCTTCCTTGCTGAGTGGCCTTTCAGGTTATGTCGATATAGGACTCATTTTACTGTGGATATAGATACTTTTGTACCTGTTTCCTCGAGCATCTTCACAGGGTCCTTTGCTGTTGTTCTGCGATTGATTTGCACTTCTCGCACCAAAGTACGTTCATCTCCAGGAGACAGAACGCGTCTCCTTCCTGAGCGATATGATGGCTGCTTATACGATGGTCCCATGGTGTTTATACTTGCGGACTATTGCTTGTACAGATGAACGTGGTATCTTCAGGCGTTTGGAAATTGCTCCCAAAGATGAACCAGACTTGTGGAGGTCTACAATTTTTTTTCTGAGGTCTTGGCTGATTTCTTTTGATTTTCCCATGATGTCAAGCAAAGAGGCACCGAGTTTGAAGGTAGGCCTTGAAATTCATCCACAGGTACACCTCCAAATGACTCAAATTATGTCAATTAGCCTATCAGAAGCTTCTAAAGCCATGACATAATTTTCTGGAATTGTCCAAGCTGTTTAAAGGCACAGTCAACTTAGTGTATGTAAACTTCTGACTCACTGGAATTGTGATACAGTGAATTATAAGTGAAATAATCTGTCTGTAAACAATTGTTGGAAAAATTACTTGTGTCATTCACAAAGTAGATGTCCTAACCGACTTGCCAAAACTCTAGTTTGTTAACAAGTAATTTGTGGAGTTGTTGAAAAACGAGTTTTAATTACTCCAACCTAAGTGTATGTAAACTTCCAACTTCAACTGTATATATATATTTTTTTTGACTCGAGTCTTGACCCGTTCTACTTGGGACCCGATTTGAGACTTGCTTGTGACTCAAATAATAGTGACTTGGTCCCACCTCTGGCAATAAGTCCAACTTCTAACAGCTTGGATTAGTTTAGAAAAATGTATGTTATTTGTCTTTGTGTAAAAAATAAATAAAAATATTTTAATGATGGGTGAGGCTTTTGAGTGTGTGTGATGACTGTACCTTTATATTCAAAATATTGGGTACAAAAATGTACCATTATAATAGATTATCCGCACATGTACCCTAAAAGGTACCGCACAGTACCATGTGAGATTGTATGTGTACCTCTGAAAGGACATTATGCAAATGTTGATATTTTTGTACCCCTGGTTACAATACTGTACCCTAACCGTACTCTTTCTTCTGAGAGTGTAGAGTGTGTGTGCGTGTGTGTTTGGGCTGTGCCCACCTTGATGCCACCCCAGCCCTGGTTGGCCAGGAAGTCGACCGGAGAGCCCAGGCCAGCTTTGTAAGGGAACCTCAGGAGGAAGTCCAGCTCAGTAGGGTTGATCTCCTTCTTCATCAGCAAGATCTACTCACACACACATATAAATAGTATTCTCATCCACCAAGCAGAAATGTTCTACGTAAGTATATGGGCCTATGTGTGTCACCAAATGTCACTTTGATTCTGTAAGTTCCTATTTTGTCAAAAGTCATTCTGTCTGCGTACCAAACGGTACCCTATTCCCTATTTTAGTGCTCTACTTTTGACCAGGGCTCATAGGGCACCCTATTCACTAGTCTGTCTGGTGTGTTTTCTGACCTGGAATGCGACCTGAGCGATGAAGGTAAGCTTGTCCCTCTCAAACAGGCTGCGGTTGGTGTACATGAACACAGAGTAGGTGATCTGGTCTATCAGGTTGTTCACTCTGTGTTTCACCTCGTCCGCCGGCTCTGTAAGCATGATGGCCACCTCAAACACAACACTGAAGGCCTACACACACACACAGACAGACATACACACACACACACACACACACACAAAACCAAGTTTTCATAAAATATTAGTTCTGAGGTTGATAATAAAGTCAAGAGTATTGAGAGTGTGATTCTAAAGTCCTGTGGAGTGTTACCTTGAGTGAGAACTGGTAGATGGGGTTGATTTTGTTCAGGTCGTTGAGGATAAAGTAGAGCAGAGCAGCTCGTATTGATGCAGGTCTGTAGTTCTCTCTGGCCTCGTTGATCTTAACCTCTGTTATCTTCGCTTCGCGCACCTGAAGGCCACAAACCCAAACACTCTCCACTCACCTTCACACCATAATAGACCATCATTAGAGAAAGTGTGTTTGTGTGTGTGTGTACCTTCTCCTCGATCTCGGTGGCAGTTGCCTTGGTGATTTCCAGGTTCTCTACGAGGGCGGTGTCTCCCAAAAAGTTGCCGGAGGCAGCCGAGAGGCGAGCCAACAGAGAGTCCTCCAGCTGCTTCAGCACAATCTTAAAGTTGTTTTGTTGCTTGGTCAGCTCAGCCTATATACACATCGCAGAGCAACGGAGACGGGTTAGTCAGAACACCCGGAGTAGAGTAAAGGTGCCCTTAGATGCTGATCTTGGGTCCGTTTTGCATTTTCCCCACTAATGGTTAAAACGGTTGGGGAATGTAGAAGCTGATCCTAGATCAGGTTGTGTGGTTCCCAACACTTCACCCCGGAGCCACACCACCTACCACTCATCCTGAAGAAATTCACTTGAAGACAGGGGAACTGACTTTTTTTTGTGTCACAAACCAGATCAATTATATTGGATGTAATTTTTCATTGCTTGATTTGGCTTKCCCTCTCTACACACACAAAAATGGTTCTACAGTGTAACCATAGCGGATCCCTTTTGGGGTGCTATATCGAACCCTTATTTGAAGGTACTATAAAGAACCATGCTCATAAGGTTCTAAAATAAACCTTTATGGTGCTATAAAGAACCCTTTCCTAAGCGACAAAGAATCATTAAAAAAAGGTTCTAAATAGCAAAGGGTTCTTTATCTTTAAGGAAAATGATTCTATAAATAACCTTTCTCGATCTCAAAGGTTCTACAAAGAACCTTTTGAAGAACCATACAGGGTTTTTTATTTTGGTTAGCCATATTAAATTGTAAAAATAATTTAGTTCTATTTGTCTTGTTTTAAGTGTATTTAATTCTGTCCTTGAGCTGTTCTGGTTTAATCATGTTCTGTATTATGTCATGTTTTGTGTAGACCACAGATAAAGTAGCAGCTGCTTTGCAACAGCTAATGGTGATCCTAATAAAATACCAAATACCAAACATTTAATGACATAACACAACAGATTAGATAAACTGGAATGACACTCTCACCCACGGTTGCACAAAGTGAGCTGTGAGCAAACCAAGCCCTTACATTTTAATTATTTTTTATTTTATTTATTTCACCTTTATTTAACCAGGTAGGCCAGTTGAGAACATGTTCTCATTTACAACTGCGACCTGGTAAAGATAAAGCAAAGCAGTGCGACAAAAAACAACAACACAGAGTTACACATGGGATAATCAAAAGTACAGTCAATAACAATAGAAAAAATCTATATACAGTGTGTGCAAATGGAGTAAGGAGGTAAGGCAATAAATAGGCCATAGTAGCGAAGTAATTACAATTTAGCAAATTAACACTGGAGTGATGGATGTGCAGATGATGTGCAAGTAGAAATACTGGTGTGTGGGCTGTGTACAGCTGCAGCGATCGGTGAGCTGCTCAGATAGCTGATGCTTAAAGTTAGTGAGGGAGATGTAAGTCTCCAACTTCAGCGATTTTTGCAATTCRTTCCAGTCATTGGCAGCAGAGAACTGGAAGGAAAGGCGGCCAAAGGAGATGTTGGCTTTGGGGATGACCAGTGAGATATACCTGCTGGAGCGCGTGCTACGGGTGGRTGTTGTTATGGTGACCAGTGAGCTGAGATAAGGCGTAGCTTTACCTAGCAAAGAGTTATAGATGACCTGGAGCCAGTGGGTCTGACGACGAATATGTGGCGAGGGCCAGACGAGAGCATACAGGTCGCAGTGGTGGGTGGTATATGGGGCTTTGGTGACAAAACGGATGGCACTGTGATAGACTGCATCCAGCTTGTTGAGTAGAGTGTTGGAGGCTATTTTGTAAATGACATCGCCGAAGTCGAGGATCGGTAGGATAGTCAGTTTTACGAGGGTATGTTTGGCAGCGTAAGTAAAGGAGGGTTTGTTGCGAAATAGGAAGCCGATTCTAGATTTAATTTTAGATTGGAGATGCTTAATATGAGTCTGGAAGGAGAGTTTACAGTCTAGCCAGACACCTAGGTATTTGTAGTTGTTCACATATTCTAAGTCAGAACCGTCCAGAGTAGTGATGCTAGTCGGGCGGGCAGGTGCTGGCAGTGCTCGGTTGAAAAGCATGCATTTAGTTTTACTGGCGTTTAAAAGCAGTTGGAGGCCACGGAAGGAGAGTTGTATGGCATTGAAGCTCGTTTGGAGGTTTGTTTTGTTAACACAGTGTCCAAAGAATGGCCAGATGTATACAGAATGATGTTGTCTGCATAGAGGTGGATCAAGGAATCACCCGCAGCAAGAGCGACATCATTGATATATACAGAGAAAATAGTCTCCCCGAGAATTGAACCCTGTCGTACCCCCATTGAGACTGCCAGAGGTCCGGACAACAGGCCATCCGATTTGACACACTGAACTCTATCTGAGAAGTAGTTGGTGAACCAGGCGAGGCAGTCATTTGAGAAACCAAGGCTGTTGAGTCTGCCGATAAGAATACGGTGATTGACAGAGTCAAAGCCTTGGCTAGGTCGATGAAGACGGCTGCACAGTACTGTCTTCTATCGATGGCGGTTATGATATCGTTTAGTACCTTGAGCATGGCTGAGGTGCACCCGTGACCAGCTCGGAAACCGGATTACACAGCGGAGAAGGTACGGTGGGATTTGAAATGGTCAGTGATCTGTTTGTTAACTTGGCTTTCGAAGACTTTGGAAAGGCAGGGCAGGATGGATATAGGTCTGTAACAGTTTGGGTCTAGAGTGTCACCCTCTTTGAAGAGGGGGATGACCGCGGCATCTTTCCAATCTTTCGGAATCTCGGACAATATGAAAGAGTGGTTGAACAGACTAGAAATAGGGGTCGCAACAATGGCGGCGGATAATTTTAGAAAGAGAGGGGCCAGATTGTCTAGCCCAGCTGATTTGTACGGGTCCAGGTTTTGCAGCACTTTCAGAACATCTGCTATCTGGATTTGGGTGAAGGAGAAGCTAAGGCCATACAAATTTGACTTGATGTATAACAGATGCCCCGCTTAACATTTTCCCAAACAAATATACAAATAAATGTTTTACATAGATTCATTTTAAACTATTCCTTTTGACGAATCGACTGATTCGCTACGTCACTGTAGTGGTTGGGATTCGGTTCAATYACCGTGAATAGAATTGTGGGAATCAAGTTTGTGAATTGTAAACAGTAAAATAAAAAATGTAGTAGCCTTCCTTATGGATCATGTTGTTGCAAAATTTGATTTTCAGATACACTACATGACCAAAAGTACGTGGACAAGTGCTCATCGAACATATCATTCCAAAATCATGGGTTTTATGGAGTTGGTCCTCCCTTTGCTGCTATAACAGCCTCCACCCTTCTGTGAAGACTTTCCACTAGATGTTGGAACATTGCTGTGAGGGACTTGATTCCATTCAGCCACAAGAGCGTTAGTGAGGTTGGGCACTGATGTTTGGCGATTAGGCCTGGCTCGCAGTCGGCATTCCAATTCATCACAAAGGTGTTCATTGGGGTTGGGGTCAGGGCTCTGTGCAGGCCAGTCAAGTTCTTCCACACCGATCTCAAAAAACCATTTCTGTATGGACTTTGCTTTGTGCATAGGGGCATTGTCATGCTGAAATAGGAAAGGGCCTTCCCCAAACTGTTGCCACAATGTTAGAAGCTGTAGTTTATGCTTTCAGTACTAGATTAATTCTCTGACCCTTTGATTGGGTGGACAATATGTCAGTTCATGCTGCAAGAGCTCTGATAGGTTGGAGAATGTCCTCCAGAAGTTATCATAATTACTGTGTAAGTCTATGGAAGGGGTGAGAACTATGTAGGCAGTATACCATATTTTATGGTATACTGGTATTGATGCATGGACCGGTTTGGATTTTTACTTTACCTTCTATACCGGTATTTTAATGTTTAGTTTGTTAAATGTGATACGCCATGTGTAATGTCAATGTTTATAGTTTACTTCGCTACTTCAGTCATCTCTCTTCGCGCCACTTTCCACACAGACCTAGCCACGCCCTCTGTCACTCAAGGAGCGCGTTTGATGTTCCTCAACTACGAGACACTTGTTTAGTCTGCATGGTCAATGCAGCACATGCAAAAATGTTGATTACAATGCTGTTTTCACTTTGCTTCTTAATATAAATCCACAAGCGTTCTACAATGACACTATTAGCTTGTGTTTCTTACATCAGCAAACAGCTAGTTTGTCTTTTCTTAGCAAGTTGCCCTAAATCTTGTGAGACACTATGTAAGCCGCTAATGCTAATAGCTAGCTAGCTAATAAATGTACTGAGTAAGAGCAAACGTAGCTAGCTAATACAGCCTGATAATACCAGTGATGGTGTAGACCTAAATCAGCATGTGGTTTATGCAACAGTTTCTTCTAAATCAAAGAGGAATATCCAAAGCAAGAATATGTTAGCTACAAGAAGTAACTAAGAGAAAACATGCAATGTAGCCAAAGCTTATAGGGTCCCCTAGGAAACACTTTTCCTACTTTATTTCCTACCCTGTCACAATAACTCCTCCCTGGCATTTTAATTCGTTGTCATCTCAAACAACACTATTCAAAGTGCTCACTATTATATTCTAACTATAGAATTATAATAGTCATTCTATTTCCACGATTCCAACAGTTTTGCTTGAATTCGCAAGTCAAATCGCGATTGCGACATTTGGTTAAAAATATGTACCAGATTATTTGCCCATATCGTGCAGCCCTATGTGGCAGTGTGGAAAATCTCTCAATTGAGCAGTGGTGTAAAGTATTTAAGTAAAAATACATTCAAGTACTACTTAAGTAGTTGGGTATCTGTACTTTACTATTTTTTTATTTTTGACTACTTTTACTTCACTACATTCCTAAAGAAAATACTGTACGTTTTACTCCATACATTTTCCCTGACACCTAAAAGTACTCGTTACATTTTGAATGCTTATCAGGACAGGAAAATGGTTCAATTCACACACTTGTCAAGAGACCAGAACATCCCATGTCATCTACTGCCTCTGATCTGGAGGACTCACTAAACACAAATGCTTTGTTTGTAAATTATGTCTGAGTGTTGGAGTGTGCCCCTGGCTATCTGTAAATGAAAAAAACAAGAAAATGGTGCAATCTGGTTTGCTTAATATAAGGAATTTGAAATGATTTATACTTTTACTTCTGATACTTAAGTACATTTTATCAATTACATTTACTTTTGATACTTAAGTATATTTAAAACCAAATACTTTTAGACTTTTACTCAAGTAGTATTTTACTGGGTGACTTTCACTTTTACAATTAACATATCTTTACTTTTACTCAAGTATGTCAATTGGGTACTTTTTCCACCACTGCAACTGAGTGCAGGAAATGCAGAAGTGCTGAAACTTGTTTTGGTTAAAGTTGAATTGAACAGTATAAAACAATAAGAATGGAGAAAGGCTCATTGAAATCACTTAGAATGTATGTGTTGCCACCCTAGTGTAACCGATGTGAAATGGTTAGCTAGTTAGCGGGGTGCGCGCTAATAGCGTTTCAATCGGTGATGTTACTCGCTCTGAGACCTTGAAGTAGTTGTTCTCCTTGCTCTGCAAGGGCCGTGGCTTTTGTGGAGCGATGGGTAACGATGCTTCGAGGGTGGCTGTTGTCGATGTGTGCAGAGGGTCCCTGGTTCGAGCCCAGGTAGGGGTAAGGAGAGGGACGTAAGCTACACTGTTACACTAGGATCACTCACTACTCATAAAGCACTAGGATCACTCACTACTCATAAAGCAAATGTAGAACTTTTATTATTCAAAAACTAAAAATACCATCAAATACCGTCATACCATCCATCCATCCATCCATTTTTTTTATTTTTTTTTATAAATACAGTGATATAATATTTTGGCCATATCGCCCAGCCCTACATGAGTCTCCTAGGTTTTGTATTGAAGTCAATGTACCAAGAGGAGGACGGAAACTAGCTGTCCTCCGGCTACACCATGGTGCTACCCTACAGAGTGCTGTTGAGGCTACTGTAGACCTGCATTACAAAACAGTGTGTTTTAATCAATTATTTGGTGACGTGAATATATTTAGTATAGTTTTATCTAAAAATTATCACTTTAATGTTTCACTATTTTTATTTTTATGAAATTCACTGAGGAGGATGTTCCCTCATTTCCTCCTCTGAGGAGCTTCCACTCAGGTCTTCATATTTAGATTACCCTATGCACCCCTAGTTTGTTCCTTTAGTTAGAATGGCCGACAGCTYATCAGTCAATTACCCCTAACTTTCTATCCAATCAGAGACATTCTATTTAGCCTGCTCGTTCTAAGTCCCACCTCCAGTCAGTTGCAGCATGTTGAACTGTATTTGTGCGTGCATCTAAAAGTGAGTAGTAATACTGTATGTGAAGTTTTCTGTATGCTGTCGGGGGGATAAAGTAATTTGGGGGGGTTATTATTGAGGTGTAAGTTGCTTATGCATCGTCATTACTAGCTAGCTAGTTAGCCAGGCTAAAAATGTTCTATGCGTCATGCACACGGTGCATTGCAGTTATGTGCCTTTATGTAGGCCTATAAGAATATTACTGAGGTAAAGTGGTGATATTCAATAGACATTCATCAGACATTCATCCGACATTCAGAGCTTTTATCCATAAACTGCATAATGGACCCAGTTTTAGCGTTCTCTTTCTTTTCATACATTTTTACCTTCATGGCTGATAAACACGCCCCCTTAAAGTGAATTAGGGTAAAAAAATCWAACTAATCCTTGGTTCTCCTGTGATTTGAAAATCCTTTTTCTGCAAAAGAATCAAGCATGGGCCTTGGCGAGGAAAACTGGTGAAACAGCTGATTGGCTGCTTTTTAGGCAATTGAGAAATAAATGGACCGGATAAATAAAAAAGGCAAAATCTAGGTATTTTCTTGATGCTATGACAGAGTCTGCTGGTGATCCCGCTAAATTTTGGAAAACTGTCAACTTACTTAAATGAGGAAACTCCTTGACTTCCCTGCCGAAGCAAATTACATCGTAATCTGGGATCATCGGTGACCAAACTGAAATTTGTGATGTTTTTAATAAGCATTTGATTTCTGCTGGTTTTCTTTTTGAGAAAACAAATGGCCAAAATGATCCTGACCGGTCTATTGTTTCAGCCCCTCGGCCTTTAGCTGATGTGGAAAACAGTAAGCCGGTTTTTAATTTTCAAAAAGTCACAGAAGATCTTATCTGCACTATCTGCTATAGATTCTAAGAAATCATTAGGCGCTGACAATCTGGATCCATATTTACTCAGGTGAGCGGCACCTATTATTGCTGGTGTAGTGACGCATATTTTTAATCAAACATTTGTCGTAGGAAAAATTCCTAAATCTTGGAACAAAGCTTTTGTTTTACCACTCCTCAAGGGAGGTGATGGTAGTGAATTGGATAATTATCGGCCCATCTCTAAGCTCTCCTGTTTGTCTAAAATTCTAGAGTCACTGGTGAATAGGCAAATACAATCTTTTTTAACTGTTAACAATACTCTTTCTAGTAATCAATCTGGCTTTAGACCTAAACACAGTACTATTACGGCCACTGTACGTGTTGTAAATTATATTACTAATGCCCTAGATAATAGAAAGTACTGTGCCACCTTGTTCATAGATTTATCTAAAGCTTTTGACACTTTAGACCATGTGATACTTTTGGGTAAGCTGTCGTTAATAGGACTGGGACTGGATGCCTGTCGTTGGTTTCATGACTATCTAAAGGATAGAAGTCAGGATGTTAGAGTCGACGGCATCCAGTCAGAGCCATTGGAGTTGGTTAAAGGGGTCCCACAAGGTTCTATACTTGGTCCATTACTGTTCACTCTCTACATAAACAATATCGGAGATAAGAAAGTGTCAAATTCATTTATATGCTGATGACACTGTCATGTACTCTATCGCTTCAACGGCTGACCAGGCATTATCACTATTGGAGACAGATTTTAAGATATTACAAGGGTCTTTTATACAGCTGAAACTTGTTTTAAATGCAAAGAAAACACATTTTATGATTTTTAATAGGTTCAAAAAGTTGGTTGAAAATACACTTGAGCTTAGATGGTTCTCGAATTAATCAGGTCTCTGCATATAAATACTTAGGGATATGGTTGGATGATAAACTGTCTTTTAAAATGCATATTGACGAACTTTGTAAACGGCTAAAAATCAAGCTCTATAGAAACAGGACATGCTTGTCCTCTACAAATAGAAGACAAATTGTGCAAGCTACTTTTATGTCTGTTATTTGGGGATATTATTTACATGCATGCTATGGCATCAACACTTAAATCGCTGGATGCTACTTATCATTGCGCACTTAGGTTTGTTACGTGTGCTAGCTACAGAACTCACCACTGTGTTTTATATTAAAATGTGGGTTGGACTTCGCTGTCCATGAGACGAGAACAACATGCTCTCGTGTTTGTCTATAAAGCACTTCTGAATAAACTACCTTCTTATTTATCATCACTCATCAATATTAGAATTATAATTCCTAAAATCAGGTCTCAAGCATGGATTACACTTGAGGCCCATGCGATTTCCACAGAGTTGGGTATGGCTGCCTTTTCCTGTTACGCTCCTTGCCTATGGAATAGCCTGCAGACTAAACTTAAACTTGAGACTCTTGTCCCCCCTGCTCATTTTAAATATTTATTGGAGCATTTTTATTTTTATATTGCTTGTAACTGTTTCGGGTAATGCAAGTTCTTGTGCTGTTAGTAGAATAACCTGTGTAAATGAAATCTGTTACTGTATATATATATTTTTTGTATTATCTGTGATCGTTATGTTTGTCTTGTTTAGTTTTTTAATCATACCTAAACTGTATGTGTAAACATGTATATGAAGGGCCCAGCTGTAAAAGAGACCTTGGTCTCAGTCTGTGTTCCTTGTTGAAATAAACATATAATAATAATAATTCATCATAGATTCATCAAACATTCGCCAAAATCCATTTACAATAGTAAAAATCAATAACTAAGATTCTGTTTGTCACAGAATCATCAAACTAGATATGATTAATTCTCTAAATGTCTAGCATACTTTTACAACCTTTGTTTTGAGGAAAAATTCCAGTTCCCTCCTTCCCCAAAACACTGTTCATATTTGACTATAAATTGTGCATTCCTGTATTATACTTATGCTAAAATGTTTATTATATTCTACTAAGCAATTTACTTTATGTTCGTATTCTTATATTTTATTATTTCTTATTGTTGTAGCATTGTCAAGAAGGTACCTGCAAGTAAGCATTTCGTTAGACAGTGTATTCCTCCCTATACGACTAATGCACAATGTCCACCAGATGCATATGTGTTTTACCCAATGTCTAGCCCGCATTTTCCATACTTGATGCACATGTGCTTTGCTTTTCAACTAGCTAAAATGTGCACTTCTGTTTGTGCCAGCCCACTGTAAAGAAACGCACAGGAGTTGAAAGTATTGAACGCATGCGGAACACAGAACGCACCACAGCCTAGTGCCGCACCCCCAATGTAGCGTAATGGACTGCACCATTGACAATCAATGACTACCGCCGAAACGCAGTTTGATGCATTTGGTGGACATGAGGCGTAATAAAAACGTCATAATAAYGCAGTTATTGCACCTTGCAGTGGTCACGTGTCCTTGCAGGCCACTTTATAGTTTACCGTCTATGTTTGCATACAGTGTAGCAGTGTAGACACTGCAGCTGTATTCTGCTTTGTAATTCATGTTCTCTTATACTGCATTATCCTTTAGATGTAATAGAAGCCTATTACATACAGCATATCATTTTAAGTCAGTATTGTGTTCACATCTGTGTGAAGCCTTATTTCCTTACGTTAACACTGGATACTGTAGTAAGCTAAGCTGATTCAGCCTTTCTATTGAATGCATCTTACATTCATAATTGCATATTATTGTGTACTATAATCAGTGGTGTAGTGCTATTTTTGTAGTTGAGGGAGAGCAAAAAAAGTAATTGAAGTCATCATTTCCTCAACCAAAGTTTGTACCGACAGATGTAGCCTACCAATATAAAACATGCCTAAAAAGCACCCTCCAATTGCAATGTCTGTCTATGCCCACACATATTGTCTCAAGAACTTTTAATATCCTCAGACACTAAGTTAGGCACACCTCCTTTCAAAATAGGCCATCATCACTGTCAATCACTTTTGACTGTTTTTACCCAAACTGCATGCCAATCATTTGATTGAATTCAATCAGTTTCGTAGGAATGTCCAATTAAATGATCTTGAATTATCTTCTTGAATTATGTTTTGATGTATGGGTTCATTGTCATTTGTAAGGGACTGGTCCAAATTCACATAATTGCTAGCTAGCTAGCCAGCTAGTTAGCCTTGTGAGAGTACTTGACACCTTTCATTGAAGGTTAGTGCTTTCCGGGATCCTTGGGATGTCCCTATGCTAACCCCTTACCATGTTAAATGTCAACTTCAATGGGGGGGAGAGAGGGAGGGATAGCAAGGACCGTTCACTGGGGCGAGACAATTATCAGAATTCAATGGCTACAGTCGCTGAAAACATAGCTAAATACCAATACATTGAAAATGTGTCCTTTGTCGTTGTTTTCCAGCTAGCTAGCATGAGGGAGCTCATTCTTCAGCGCCTTGGCAGATTGTTTTGCTGGAATCAGTGCAGTTTATGCTCCTTTCACTAGAGCAGTGTTAATCACTATTTTCAACTTTGGGTTGAAACTATCATTCAGAGGGCCGCACAGATTTTGGTTTTGTTGTACTTTTTCTTCCAATATTATTAATTATCAATTGAGAGCAATTTCTGAGCAATAGAGCACATGCAATTGATTTGATGTTGTCACGTATACTCCCTCTCCGGCCTCTAGGTCATCAGGCTGCTGATTTTCCTGCACACCTGTCTCACCTGGACTCCATCACCTTGATTATCTTCCCTATATCTGTCACTCCCCTTGGTTCTCTCCTCAGGTCTTATTGACTCTGTTTTCATGTCGGTGCGTTGTTTGTGTTTTGTGTTTATTTTATTTATTAAAAACACTCACTCCCTGAACTTGCTTCCCGACTCTCAGTGCACTCGTTACAGAATAACACCTAAGGGAAGCATCAGGGAGTGTTTTTTTGTATTTMATTTTTTTGTGTCAGAGTAATGACGTCGTGTCCGGGAACTGCTACAGGCTCTCATGCCTCAGCCGGATCGCCGAGCTTTCATGCCTCAGCCGGATCGCCAGGCTCCCCTGCTTCCACCGGCTCTTCAGGTTCTCATGCCTCAACCAGATTTCCAGGCTCCCCTGCCACAACCAATCTGTCAGGTTCCCGCACCCCAGCTGACTCGACAAGTTCCCTCGCCTCAGCTGGCGTGACAGGTTCTCGCACATCAGCAGGGGTGACTGGTCCGCTCCTGATCCCCGGGTTCGTCTGGAGCCGGGCGTCGGGGAGGGGGTACTGTCACGTATACTCCCTCTCCGGCCTCTAGGTCATCAGGCTGCTGATTATCCCACACACCTGTCACCATTCTCGCGCACCTGGGCCTCATGACACTCACCTGGACTCCATCACCTCCTTGATTATCTTCCCTATATCTGTCACTCCCCTTGGTTCTCTCATCGGGTGTTATTGACTCTGTTTTCATGTTGGTCCGTTGTTTGTGTTTTGTGTTTATATTATTTATAAAAAGGGTATCTGCAGGTTCCATCAAGTTGAATGTAATAATTTTTTAATGCCACTTGAAATGCAATTTAATACTAATTTTGAGGCCAATGCTCATTCCGTGCGTCTCAGTATCTCAAATCCATATCAAATCAAATCTCTTGGTTGTAAAATAGACAGCTGAGAAATAAAAAATATACCTGAGAACATCCTCTCTTCAACTGTGTCAAGTATTATTACACAGGATAGCTGTGTTTTTCTTATAGCTACAGGAGCGCAGTGGGAAAAAGTGGCTTGCTCATTATCACTGCAGCATGCCCCAGTGAAACAGGCACATGGGCAGGGCAGACACATTTCATTATAGGAATTATGAAGATTCTGCACTATACTGTTTCACCCAATTTATTTTCTTCTTATTTTTCCCCCTTTTTCTCCCAATTTCGTGATATCCGATTGGTAGTTACAGTCTTGTCCCATCACTGCAACTCCTATACGGACTCGGGAGATGCGAAGGTCGAGAGCCATGCATCCTCCGAAATACGACCCTGCCAAGATGCACTGCTTTTGACACATTGCTCGCTTAACCCGGAAGCCAGCCACACCAATGTGTCGGAAGAAAAACCATACAACTGGCGACCGTGTCAGCGCGCATGTGCCCGGCCCGCCACAACAGTCGCTAGAGTGCGATTGGACAAGGAAATCCCGCCTGGATTAACCTTTCCCGAACGCGGACGATGCTGGGMCAATTGTGCATCACCTCATGGGTCTACCGGTCGTGGCCGGCTGCGACACAGCCCGGGATCGAACCCGGATTTGTAGTCACGCCTCAAGAACTGCAGTGCCTTAGACTGCAGCGCCACTCGGGAGGCCCGACCAAATCATTTAATAGCTAAATAGTTAACTAGCTAGCTAACGAGTAAACTAACTACCCTAGCTACAAGCAATGTTTCGAATTGGCTATCTATTTTGTAGCCTACCTTACTCTCTGTGCTCTATCATCTGGCAACAGCAGACTTGCAGTGGCACATGCACACACAGAGTTGTAGGCTACATGTGGGAGCTCTCTAGCATCTTGAAAATGTGCCTCGGTAGGAGTAGGCTATGATTTGATGTTCATTTTTTTCTCCAGATTTTGTCATGGTGGCAAAAATTAAGCAGCTGCACAACATGTACACTGTACATGAAACACTGTATTCATCTCCGGTCGCATTTTTTAAGACCATTGAAAACTGAATTTAAGACAAAACGGCCCAAGTCCATAACAAACCGTTTTGAGGACAGCCGTTTTAACAAACCCCTCAAGGAGTTTTCTGTCTGTTGCTGTTCTTGTTAAGTTGGATTTGGCCTGCTCAAAGTGCGCTTTGAAGTTAGACTGAAAGAGCTCGCCACCCAGCATGGCCTCGGCCATAGCCTATAGTTCTTCATTCTTCTCCCCACCGCCGGAGAGAAGACAGGGAACAAACCACCATTTACCTAACTCTAGGCTGCTATACATATTTATTTGGTTTGTCATTCTATAATTTTTGTTGGAATTTGAGTGGTTATTTAATATATTTGATTTGGAATTTATCAGAATACTTTTCCAAAAATAGTTTTGCCACCTCTAAGTATTCTCAAATTGGAAAAAGTAAGGGAGTGCCGCTCCCCCACGCTCTACACCCCTGCCTATAATATGTCTTCTACAGGTGTAGACAACTAAAAGACGTGATTGGATTGTGATTAGATGTTCCCGACCACGTCCGGAAGTAGTCAGACAGGCATTGTGAGATATCTTAGGCTGTGTTTATACAGGCAGCCAAATTGACATTTTTTCACTAATTGGTCTTTTGACCAATCAGATTTGAAAAAGATCTGATGTTAAAAGATCTGATGTGATTGGTCAAAAGACCAATTAGTGTAAAAAATATCAGAATTGGGCTGCCCGTATAAACGCAGGCTTACAAGAGTGGAAGAATACCTGACAAATAATTTGCATACAGGGAGGATATCTGGTCACAATGTGGACACAGTGGATGGATAAGAGACATTTTACTACCATGTGTAGATGCAACAGCTACAATCAGAATGTAGATCAGAACAAAGGACGCATGCTAGCTCTAGGTATAAAAAAAAGGCTTCTGTCACCTTGAGCTCTTCCAGGTCTGGCCGTTCCTTAGCGACCACGGCGGCTAGCAGCTGGTCCTCCAGCCCGTCTCTGGTAACCAGGAAGTTGATGAGCGTACACTGAGCCTGCATCTCAGGCTTGTAGTGAGGGTTGAAGTACTTAGTGTGCAGGATGAGACGGAAGCTAGGGCTGTACTCTACCTCCTTGTCTCCTATCCGGATGTACCTGCCAGACAGAATGCATGAGAGAGACTGAAGGACAATTTTTTTTTCATTGGACGGCAAAGAAATATAATACATTTTAGGTGTGGCCCTCCGGACCTCAGTGAAGACCAAATGTGGTCCTCAAGGAAAATTTGTTTGACATCCCTGCCCTATGTGAAGTCATTGTGTGTGTCTGAAATGGCACCGTATTCCCTAAGCAGTGGACTACTTTTGACTGGTCAAAATAATATATGTCGCATTACTACCAGGTCAAAAGTAGTGCACTAAATAGGGAATATGGGATGCAGACATTGTGAGGAGTCATAGTGGCCCAGGGAGGGGTGTCAGAGGGCTGTACGTGGTATATAGAGGTGATGATGTGGTGACTTACTTGCCCTTCTTGATGGTGTTCCTGCCCAGTAAAGGGTCCAGGACGGGTTCTACATTCTCACTGATGTTCTCTATCAGCAGAGTGTCTCCGTTAGACACAGCGCTCTCGATGCTGTCCAGGTACCTGCACACACACACACAGGATAGGTAGTATATCAATGCCTGGTCAACAAGACCACACACTGGCTACTTGATAATGGAATTTATATGTTTAAATTAATGATTAGAATATTCCACCCTGAAACCATATAATTGTATGAAATTGATTAGAATCATAAAATTATATTCTGATGATGTGTGTAGGTTTAGTCAGAATTAGGTTAAAACAATGTATCTGTATAGTGGAAAAATCCAGACTGTCTGAGCAAGGCGTAGCTCAGGATTTGAACTTGTATGGGGGGGGGGGCGAAGAAAGATACCGAGAACAGTTAGACTGTGTTTGAACCCACCTGGCAGGAACTGAGAAAACTTAGGAGAACAGGGAGGATTTCTCAAGGTTTCCCTAATCTCGGGGGAATGGAACTGATAAACAGTGGATACAACTCACCTACTGTTCGTGTGCATGTATGTGCGTATGATATCTACTGTTTGTGTGGAAGTATGTGCGCCGCTATAAAATGGATGTCTTTGTATTGTGGACTTCAGAGCGCTCTCGTGAATAAACATTTGACTATTGTAGGCTGGGCCTCTGTCTGTTTTCATTTCAACCAGTATCTTATAAATTCTGGGTTGCAGACTGAGTAGTTAATTGAAGTTCAGTTTATGAACATTGAGAACATAATTATCTTAACACTACTCTATCTGGACTGTGTGTGAGAARGACTGACCCTTTCTGTCCCAGCCGGATGACTTTAAGGTTGTCTCCGTATTTCCTTTTGATCCACTTGATTCCCTGGAGCTGGGCATCCACGATGAGCGGCCAGCGCTCCGTGTTGCACAGGATGGTGGCGTTCTCAATGGACATGCGGTCACTAGGCAAGCCCTGGTTGCTCCAGGCAGCGATGTCTGCGTCATCTGTCAGCAACATCAGGGGGTCCAGCCCCTCTGTGATCGGGATGGGGACCTGGGAGAGGGAGGGGTGGAACAGGAGATTACTACAGTATACTACATCTGCATCACTTTGCTGGTTAGCAAATGTTTAATTGATAACACACTCATACAAGTCAATCTCCTTTCAGGTGATTAAGTCATGTTGAACTGATTTATCATTCTATTCATTCAGTGACCCGGGTCTGACTGTGATGTTTCCGTTACTGACGTATGGTTTGTGTGCTGAGCCAGGAGTGTGTGGTGTACCTTGAACTCTCTGAGGTAGTGTTAGGAGTGTGTGGTGTGTGGTGTACCTTGAGCTCTTTGAGGTAGTGTTAGGAGGGTGGTGTACCTTGATCTCTTTGAGGTAGTGTTAGGAGTGTGTGGTGTACCTTGAGCTCTTTGAGGTAGTGTTAGGAGTGTGTGGTGTGTGGTGTACCTTGAGCTCTTTGAGGTAGTGTTAGGAGTGTGTGGTGTACCTTGAACTCTCTGAGGTAGTGATAGGAGTGTGTGGTGTACCTTGAACTCTCTGAGGTAGTTGTTAGGAGTGTGTGGTGTACCTTGAACTCTCTGAGGTAGTGTTAGGAGTGGTGTGGGTGTACCTTGAACTCTCTGAGGTAGTTGTAGGAGTGTTTAGTGTGTGGTGGACCTTGAGTCCTCTGAGGTAGTGTTAGGAGGGTGTGTGTACCTTGAGTCTCTGAGGTAGTGTTAGGAGTGTGGGTTGTGTGGTGTACCTTGAGCTCTTTGAGGTAGTGTTAGGAGTGTGTGGTGTACCTTGAGCTCTTTGAGGTAGTGTTAGGAGTGTGTGGTGTGTGGTGTACCTTGAGCTCTTTGAGGTAGTGATCGAGTGTGTGGTGTACCTTGAACTCTCTGAGGTCTCTCTGAGGTAGTGTTAGGAGTGTGTGGTGTACCTTGAACTCTCTGAGGTAGTGTTAGGAGTGTTTGGTGTGTGGTGTACCTTGAGCTATTTGAGGTAGTGTTAGGAGTGTGTGGTGTACCTTGAGCTCTTTGAGGTAGGGCAGCCAGTACTTGTCCATGAGTTCAATGCGGTACTTCTTGGTGAAGTAGCCCACGTAGGAGACGAAGGCAGAGATGAGCATGACGTCACCACTCAGAGTCTTCTCCTGGATCTTAAACTGGGCCACCGACTCTGACCAACGCACCTTCTCTGAGGCCAGACCTCCCACCAGCCTGCCAGAGAGAGAAACACAGTCACACCACGTGTCAATATGACAGTTATCAAAGATGGTAGACTAAATGTTATTAAATCAAAGATATAATTTCAAATTCTAAAAATATTAAAATATCTCTATACTTAAACTGAATCAAATGTTCAAAGACACAGTTTGAATTTAAACCAGGAAGGCACAGGCAGTGAGTGTCATCCCATGTCTGTGGTTGTGTTTTGTTGTGCTGTACTGCACTGTAGCTGCACGTCACCTGTTGGCCAGGGAGATGGTCTGATTGGTGGCGTCTGCTTCCTGTTGACACCTCAGCTTGTCCGATGTGGCCTTCTCAAACTCCGACGTCAGTTTGGCCAGGTTAGCATTCAGTTGCTAAATACAAGACAACAACATCCCTCTTTCATGGATAATAAGACYGGGAGGGTGAGAATAGAAAGACAGCAACAAGGCACATTTCTGTTTCACAATGGAATTATTCTATTCTACACTGTAAGTTAATGTCAACTTGAGTCAAATCAAGGAAACCAGCTGCAATATGATTTCTAGTTCACTCAACTTTGTGTAAGAAAAGTTCTGCTAACATACATTACATTTGTCAAAGTTGAGTAAACTAAACTATCGTATTGCAGCTGGAAAAAAAATGAAAAAAGAAAAAAATAATGAAAAATAACAAATAATTAAAGAACAACAATAAAATAACCGTAATGAGGCTATATACAGGGGGTACCGGTACAGAGTCAATGTGCGGGGGCACAGGTTAGTCGAGGTAATATGTACATGTAGGTAGAGGTAAATTAACAGAGAGTAGCAGAAGCGTAAAAATGGGGGGTAACCATTTAGTTAGCTGTTCAGGAGTCTTATGGCTTGAGGGTAGAAGCTGTTAAGCTGCCTTTTGGACCTAGACTTGGCGCTCCGGTACCGCTTGCCATGCGGTAGCAGAGAGAACAGTCTATGACTAAGGTGGCTGGAGTCTTCGGCAATTTTTAGGGCCTTCCTCTGACACCGCCTAGTATAGAGGTCCTGGCTGGCAGGAAGCTTGGCCCCGGTGATGTACTGGGCCGTACGCAGTACCCTCTGTAGTGCCTTGCTGTCGAGGCTGAGCAGTTGCCATGCCAGGCTGTGATTTGGACACCAAGGAACCTCTCAACCTGCTCCACTACAGCCCTGTCGATGAGAATGGGGCCGTGCTCGGCCCTTACTTTTCCTGTAGTCCACAATCATCTCCTTTGTCTTGATCACGTTGAGGGAGAGGTTGTTATCCTGGCACCACACTGGCAGGTCTCTGACCTCCTCCCTATAAGCTGTCTCATCGTTGTTGGTGATCAGGCCTACCACTGTTGTGTCGTCGGCAAACTTAATAATGGTGTTGGAGTCATGCTTGGCCATGCAGTCATGGGTGAACAGGGAGTACAGGAGGGGACTGAGCATGCACCCCTGAAGGGCACCTGTGTTGAGGATCAGTGTGGCAGATGTGTTGTTACCTACCTTTACCACCTGGGGGCGGCCAGTCAGGAAGTCCAGGATCCAGTTGCAGAGGGAGGTGTTTAGTCCCAGGGTACTTAGCTTAGTGATGAGCTTTGAGGGCACTATGGTGTTGAACGCTGAGCTGCAGTCAATTAATAGCATTCTCACGTAGGTGTTCCTTTTGTCCAGGTGGGAAAGGGCAGTGTGGAGTGCAATAGAGATTGCGTCATCTGTGGATCTGTTGGGGCGGTATTAAAATTGAAGTGGGTCTAGCGTTTCTGGGATTATGGTGTTGATGTGAGCCATGACCAGCCTTTCAAAGCACTTCATGACTACAGACGTGAGTGCTACGGGTCGGTAAACATTTAGGCAGGTTACCTTGGTGTTCTTGGGCACAGGGACTATGGTGGTTTGCTTGAAACATGTTGGTATTACAGACTCGGTCAGGGATAGGTTGAAAATGTCAGTGAAGACACTTGCCAGTTGGTCAGCGCATGCTCGGAGTACACGTCCTGGTAATCTGTCTGGCTCTGCAGCCTTGTGAATATTGACCTGTTGAAAGGTCTTACTTACATCGGCTATGTAGAGCGTGATCACACAGTTGTCCGGAACAACTGGTGCTCTTATGCTTGCTTCAGTGTTACTTGCCTTGAAGCGCGCATAGAAGTAATTTAGCTCGTCTGGTAGGCTCGTGTCACTGGGCAGCTCACGGCTGTGCTTCCCTTTGTAGTCCGTAATAGTTTGCAAGCGCTGCCACATCCGATGAGTGTCGGAGCCGGTGTAGTAGTATTCAGTCTTAGCCCTGTATTGACGCTTTGCCTGTTTGATGGTTCGTTTTGAGGGCATAGCGGGATTTCTTATAAGYGTGCGGGTTAGAGTCCCGCTCCTTGAAAGTGGCAGCTCAACCCTTTAGCTCAGTGAGGATTTTGTCTGTAATCCGTGGCTTCTTGTTGGGGTATGTACATATGGTCCCTGTGGGGACGACATCATCGATGCACTTTTTGATGAAGCCAGTGACTGATGTGGTGTACTCCTCAATGCCATCAGAAGAATCCCGGAACATATTCCAGTCTGTGCTAGCAAAACAGTCCTGTAGTTTAGCATCTGCGTCATCTGACCACTTCCGTATTGAGCGAATCACTGGTACTTCCTGCTTAAGTTTTTGCTTGTAAGCAGGAATCAGGAGGATAGAGTTATGGTCAGATTTCCCAAATGGAGGGYGAGGGAGTGCTTTGTACGCGTCTCTGTGTGTGGAGTAAAGGTGGTCTAGAGTTTTTTTCCTCTGGTTGCACATGTAACATGCTGGTAGAAATTAGGTAAAGCGGATTTAAGTTTCCCTGCATTAAAGTCCCCGGCCACTAGGAGCGCCGCCTCTGGATGAGCATTTTCTTATTTACTTATGGCCGTATACAGCTCGTTGAGTGCAGTCTTAGTGCCAGCATTGGTTTATGGTGGTAAATAGACAGCTACGAAAAATATAGATGAAAACTCCCTTGGTAAATAGTGTGGTCTACAGCTTATCATGAGATACTCTACTTCAGGTGAATAAAACCTCAAGACTTCATTCATTTTAGATTTCATGCACCAGCTGTTATTGACAAACAGACACAGACCGCCACCCCGTGTCTTACCGGAGGCAGCTGTTCTATCTTGCCAATGCACGGAAAACCCAGCCAGCTCTATGTTATCCATATCGTCATTCAGCCACGACTCGGTGAAACATAACATATTACAGTTTTTAATGTCCCGTTGGTAGGATAGTCTTGATTGGAGCTCATCCAGTTTATTATCCAATGATTGCTTGTTGGTTAATAGGACTGATGGTAGAGGCGGGTTACCCACTCGCCGTCGGATTCTTACAAGGCACCCCGACCTACGACCCCCCCATCTCTTCTTCATGCGAATGATGGGGATTTGGGCATTGTCCGGTGTCTGGAGTAAATCCTTTGCTTTTGACTCGTTAAATAGAAAATCTTCATCCAGTACAAGGTGAGTAATCACTGTTCTGATATCCAGAAGCTTTTTTCGGTCATAAGAGATGGTGGCAGAAACAGTATATACAAAATAAGTTACAAATAACGTRAAAAAACACACACAATAGCATGATTGGTTAGGAGCCCGTAAAATGGCAGCCATCTCCCCCGGAGCCATTAATCATTGGGTTAGTGGAGTATTCCATGTCATCTCAACAATTTCCCAATTTGAAGTCCAGCCAACTTGAATATTTAAGCTACATGGACTTTTATAAGTAGATTTTTGTATTTTTACACTGTGTTCTGTTATGTAGTCGGTTGATCAGYGTTAGCACACAGTTAAGCAACAAACTCTACCAGGATACACTTCCACACTCCATCCCCCAGGTGGCAGCACCAACCATGTCCAAGTGCTGTGCTTAGAAGGAAGCATTGAAAAGCAMACCAGGTGCTGCCAATTAAGGTGATTGTCAGTAAGATGCCTTTTTGTATTTTTCCCTTTTTGTACATATTTATTTAGTCACCATATGAACAAATAATAATCCACTTGGACTGGCCAACCACTAGGTCAAGAGGGACCTGGCCCTGGACTTAAAGAGCAACTCCGCCACTTTTCAACCTCATATTCATTATCGCCAGCACCAAACCAGTGTTTATGTATGTGAAAATGGTGCATTTCTACGTATTGTAGAAAAGTTATTCCCAATGAGATCAAAAGATTAAAAAAGTTAAGTGATTTTCAAACACTATGAGATTCGCAGTGATGTGGAGCAAGAAAATACCYTCCCTCTGGCTAAAAACTAAAGTACGAAAATCACTGTTTTTCATACTTTTAATCCTACGCTGTGATACCAGAGAATACTTTTTTGGAACTTTTCTTCCTATCTTTTTAACCACAGATCATAGAAACGTGCCGTTTTCACATATTTGACCTGACCCGTTTCAGAATGCTGGTTGCATGACGGACGTCACTTCTTCACAGGAGAGGCATTTGAAAGTAAAAACGTGAACTTTGCCATAATAACAAACTTGTACAYTACCGTTCAAAAGTTTGGGGTCACTTAAAAATGTCCTTGTTTTTGAAAGAAAAGCAATTTTTTTTGTCAATTAAAATAACATCAAATTGATCAGAAATACAGTTTAGACATTGTTAATGTTGTAAATGACTATTGTAGCTAGAAACGGCTGATGTTTTATGGAATATCTACATAGGTGTACAGAGGCCCATTATCAGCAACCATCACTCCTGTGTTCCAATGGCACATTGTGTTAGCTAATCCAAGTTTATAATTTTAAAAGTCTAATTGATCATTAGAAAACCCTTTTGCAATTATGTTAGCGCAGCTGAAAACTGTTGTTCTGATTAAAGAAGAAATAAAACTGGCCTTCTTTAGGCTACTTGAGTATCTGGAGCATCAGCATTTGTGGGTTTGATTACAGGCTCAAAATGGCCAGAAACAAAGAACTTTCTTCTGAAACTCGTCAGTCTATTCTTGTTCTGAGAAATTAAGGCTATTCCATGCGAGAAATTGCCAAGAAACTGAAGATCTCGTACAACGCTGTGTACTACTCCCTTCACAGAACAGCGCAAACTAGCTCTAACCAGAATAGAAAGAGGGGTGGGAGGCCCCGGTGCACAACTGAGCAAGAGGACAAGTACATTAGAGTGTCTAGTTTGAGAAACAGACGCCTCACAAGTTCTCAACTGGTAGCTTCATTAAATAGTACACGCAAAACACCAGTCTCAATGTCAACAGTGAAGAGGCGACTCCGGGATGCTGGCCTTCTAGGCAGAGTTGCAAAGAAAAGACAAGATTAAGATGTGCAAAAGAACACAGACACTGGACAGAGGAAGATTGGGAAAAAGTGTTATGGTCAGACGAATCTAAGTTTGAGGTGTTCGGATCACAAAGAACATTATTCGTGACACAGAAAAAATGAAAAGATGCTGGAGGAGTGCTTGACACCATCTGTCAAGCATGGTGGAGGCAATGTGATGGTCTGGGGGTGCTTTGGTGGTGGTAAAGTGAGAGATTTGTACAGGGTAAAAGGGATCTTGAAGAAGGAAGGCTAACACTCCATTTTGCAACGCCATGCCATACCCTGTGGACAGCGCTTAATTGGAGCCAATTTCCTCCTACAACAGGACAATGACCCAAAGCACAGCTCCAAACTATGCAAGAACTATTTATGGAAGAAGCAGTCAGCTGGTATTCTGTCAATAATGGAGTGGCCAGCACAGTCACCGGATCTCAAACCTACTGAGCTGTTGTGGGAGCGGCTTGACCGTGTGGTACGTAAAAAGTGCCCATCAAGTCAATCCAACTTGTGGGAGCTGCTTCAGGAAGCATGGGGTGAAATCTCTTCAGATTACCTCAACAAACTGACAACTAGAATGCCAAAGGTCTGCAGACGATTCTTTGACGAAAGCAAAGTTTGAAGGACACAATTATTATTTCAATTAAAAATCATTATTTATAACCTTGTCAACGTCTTGACTATATTTTCTATTCCTTTTGCAACTAATTTCATGTATGTTTTCATGGAAAACAAGGACATTTCTAAGTGACCCCAGACCTTTGACCCTAGTGTATGTCATCTGTAAATACAAATCAAATATTTAAATTACGAGCCTAATTGGTTTAGACACAGAAAAAGTCCTGCTAGCCATGATTGTCTGAGATAATGGCTGGGCTGGACATGCCGAGATACATTCTGAYTGGTCTTCCATGTTGCAGGCTTCTGTCTATAATATGAGCTGCTCCGATAATCCTTGCTACCGCAGTTTTTTTTTTTAAGATATAGCCACGGAGAACTGCAAAAGTGTTTCTACTTCCCTCAACAACATTGCTGCCCTGAAGTTAGCAGGTGCTATCGACAAACATCACTGGAAAGAAGTTGTGATGGACTACTTTCTGGTGACCGTGCCATGCTGACTCTCTGACTCTGAAAATGAATCAGACAATGAGGAAATCCCTGATRGGGAATAAATGTAGATCAACAGTGTTGTTGTCACGGAAGAAGTTTAATTATTTTTTAAATCAGTGGAATGCCCAGTGGAAGCTGAGTATGAGAAGGAGAAAATTATGACTTTTGATTGCAAATAAGGAGGGAGTCGAAAAAAGAACACAGAAGGCTGTTGTATAAAACACCTGTCTCCGGATAAAATTTTCAAACTAAGGGGATTACAGAGTATTTTGTGTAGATCGTTGACAAAAAATTACAATTAAATACATTTTAATCCCACTTTGTAAAACAACAGAATGTGGAAAAAGTCAAGGGGTGTGAATACTTTCTGGAGGCACTGCAGCTAGCTGGCTGGCCCGCTAGCTACATGTATGATCTGTGTAGTAATATTATTCATATCTCAGAAAGCTGTTTGCATTGTTAGTTATAGCTTACTGTTAGMTAGCTAGCTAACATTGAACCTASTTGGTTAGCTTTAGCTACCGGGAGATTCATGCTACATCATTTCATGCATGTTGGCTAGCTATAAAAATCTGTTTATATTGCTACTGTATGGGTTGGGATTATGGTTAATTGTTTAGCTAGCTAGCTACATGTCTAAACAAAAGACTCCACTTCACCAGATGATTACATGACCCATCAATTTAGGTGTGTCTGGGGGTGATTACAGCCATCTATTGTATTTCATGAACATGTGAACAGATATAAACATTTTAGAGACCTATCCACTTAGCTAGATGTAGCTGGGGGGGGGGGTGGTTATATAATCTCTTTCACATGACACATCAATTTAGTGTGTCTGGGTAAGCCTCATCTAATAATGATAAAATATTTGTATCTCGATTTTGTCTTTCAGCATCAGCAGAACACGCCTGACTCTCCTCCACCAGTCATACAATAAGAATGGTCTAATGCCTCCAATCAAAAAGAGTGCCGGCCCTAGCAAGCACAGGTTACACCTGAAGCATGAGGATTTGCAGCGAGTTGTGAACTTCAACAACTATGCAGAGGATAATGCAATAGTATTACCAGGACGCCACCCAGAACACAAAAACGTTGGTGCAAAGCTGCTGCCATCTCATGTGACAAAAGCAGCGGTGAGTCTCCACCACAAATCCATGACAACACTTGGTATGTAAAGCAAAAAAAACATATTTTGATTATTTAATTACCACTAACATGATTAGTATTACTTTTATTGCTTTTACAGTCTTTATAAAGTGTATTTTTACCTGGAGTGTTTCCTTATTGTAGGCAACTACTTTCACTACTTTTAGTCTTGAAATCTTTGGTTGTTTACTACACTACCTCACATGTGAATCCTTAAAGAGATGSATGGGKCTGAGGCTTAAGAGGGGGTGAACAATGCTGAACAGGTGTGAACAAAAACTAAATACTTATTTTCCACCATAATTTGCAAATAAATTCATTAAAAATCCTACAATGTGATTTTCTGGATTTYTYYYCCCTCATTTTGTCTGTCATAGTTGAAGTGTACCTATGATGAAAATTACAGGCCTCTCTCATCTTTTTAAGTGGGAGAACTTGCACAATTGGTGGCTGACTAAATACTTTTTTGCCCCACTGTATAAGTGAATTTGCCAAATACGTTTGGTCCGCTAAAATGGGTGGATTATGTCCAAAAAGTGCTGTAATTTCTAAACMGGTCACCTGATATCGATGAAAATACCCTCAAATTAAAACTGACARTCTGCACTCTAACCTTTTAGTCATTGTATCATTTAAAATCCAAAGTGCTGGAGTAAAGAGTCCCCCCAAAAATGTCACTGTCCCAATACTTTTGAAGCTCACTGTAGATGCACATCTTAAATCAGCTTACAGACCAGTTAACTAGGCCTAAGACCCCTAGATTTAGCGAGTGCAACTATATTAGAAGGCTAGTTAATCGGTTTTGTAACAATTCTATTGTATTCTCTCACATTGATCTTGGTCTTGATGATGGAGAGTTTGTCCAAGGCAGCGGCCAGCTCAGCATTGGCCTGGGCCAGAGTCTGGCGTTTGGGCTCCACATCACAGTACACCTCGTAGAACATCACAATGTTGATGCACCACGAACACAGACCTGCAGCAGCAAGTGACTTAGAGCGGATGTATTCTGGCTCGAATGTGGGGTCGTTCTTAAACGGTCTGCACAGGGAATAAAAAGAAGATACACACAAAATCTATCATCAACAAGATATAAAAGAAAATAAGGGGGAAAGGGACTCAAATCTTCAGAGAAATAAGGATTTCCTGATGAATCAGCCAAAGTGTTTGGATGTCAGCTAGGTTTGTGTTTCTCACTGGAAGGCCTTAATGCAGGTGTCAGGGATGTTCTCCTTGTTGTAGTTGATCAGGGCATCCAGGAAGGCGTCCACCTTGGCCATGGTGTTCTTGGCAGCCTTCCAGCTCTTGTCTTTGGGCACCTTCCCTCCGGGGGCCATCAGGATCATCACAGCACCCATCACGTTCACCACCGCCTCCGGAGGTGAGCCAAACGACTTCAACTCTGTTAGGTTGTTCTGCAGTACAGGGGGAACAGACAGGTTATATGACACACAGACTCACTTAACTCACTGAACAACACATACATACACTCTTCGGCATTTTCGGCTCACTACAGTAGTTTCGATTCCTACTAATCTTGTTAACTATCCTAGAATGTGTTGAAAGCTCTATACATACTACATACTATACACACACACACACACACACACACACACACACACACACACACACACACACACACATTATGTTCTATCCTCGTGGGGCCCTAAAATGAATTTCCATTCAAATTCCCTACCTAACTATAACCACTAACCCTTTACCTCAACTCTAATTCTAACCCTAATTCTAACCCAAACCCCTAAACTTAAAATAGCCTTTGTCCTCATGGGGACGTGGGAAATATCCCCTCCAGGGATAATTTTCCTTGTTTTATCCTTGTGGAGACATTTTGGGATTTAAGGAACCAACCACCACCCCTCCCCCACACACATCCAGACCTTGTTGAGAGTGTTGAGAGCCTCCTGGGCAGCCAACAGGGCAGGTTCTGCTTTGGCTAAGTCCTCTTCACAAGACCTCTGTTTCTCTCCCACATTCTTGGCGATTACTTGCACTTTGAGCTCCTCATCGTTGGCTATGACCTTCTCCTTGGACACTTTCTCTGTTTCCACACCGACCACCTCGATGAGCTTGTCAGCATCCTCGTTCTTCTGCTTGAGCTCCACCTCCTGCACGGCCAGCTTGGCCTTCAGATCATCCACCTGGTGGAGGGAACCCACACATCAGAAACAGAACACAATGACACACACATCAGAGACAGAAGACAACGCTGTGCAACTCTTCTGCAGATTGTTCATCATTGGTATAAAGGAGAATATGTTCTTAGTCAACTTCATTGGTAAATTAAAGTTTGGTGGGTTATCAATGTCTCAATGCCTAATACAGTAATGACTAGTGGTGGGCACCAATATCAATAATTCGATGATATCGATTGCGTTTGATATCGATATGACGTAGGCACGTTATGATATCGTTTAATACTTATTTTACCCGCATATGTATTCACCCCCTTTGCTATGAAGCCCCTAAATAAGATCTGGTGCAACCAATTACCTTCAGAAGTCACATAATTAGTTAAATAAAGTCCACCTGTGTGCAATCTAAGTGTCACATAATCTGTCACATGATCTCAGTATATATACCCCTGTTCTGACAAAAAGACCAAAGATAACCCTGAAGGAGCTGCAAAGCTCCACAGTGGAGATTGGTGTAKCTGTCCATAGGACCACTTTAAGCCGTACACTCCACAGAGCTGGGCTTTACGGAAGAGTGTCCAGAAAAAAATAAGCAAACATGTTTGGTGTTCGTCAAAAGGCATGTGGGACAATACAGTTGAAGTCGGAAGTTTACATACACCTTAGCCAAATACATTTAAACTCAGTTTTTCAAAATTCCTGACATTTAATCCTAGTAAAGAATTGCCTGTCTTAGGTCATTTAGGATCACCACATTATTTTAAGAATGTGAAATGTCAGAATAATAGTAGAGAATGATTTATTTCAACTTTTATTTATTTCGTCACATTCCCAGTGGGTCAGAAGTTTACATACACTCAATTAGTATTTGGTAGCATTGCCTTTAAATTGTTAAACTTGGGTCAAACGTTTCGGGTAGCCTTCCACAAACTTCCCACCATAAGTTGGGTGAATTTTGGCCCATTCCTCCTGACAGAGCTGGTTTAACTGAGTCAGTTTTGTAGGCCTCCTTGCTTCCACACGCTTTTTCAGTTCTGCCCACACATTTTCTATAGTATTGAGGTCAGGGCTTTCTGATGGCCACTCCAATACCTTGACTTTGTTGTTCTTAAGCCATTTTGCCACAACTTTGGAAGTATGCTTGGGGTCATTGTCCATTTGGAAGACTCGTTTGCGACCAAGCTTTAACTTCCCGACATCATGCTGCCACCCCCGTGCTTCACAGTTGGGATGATGTTCTTCGGCTTGCAAGCCTCCCCCCTTTTCCTCCAAACATAACGATGGCCATCATGGCCAAACAGTTCTATTTTTGTTTCATCAGACAAGAGGACATTTCTCCAAAAAGTACAATCTTTGTCCCCATGTGCAGTTGTAAACCGTTGTCTGGCTTTTTATGGCAGTTTTGGAGCAGTGGCTTCTTCCTTGCTGAGCGGCCTTTAAGGTTATGTTGATTATAGGACTCGTTTTAAATCATACTCCATTGAACAGTTTGAACAACAGTTGAAATGTGCCAGCATAACAACATCCACGGTCATAAGCAATGTTGACCCTCATCAATTACGTTAGATAAACTAAAGTTAGCTAGCTAGCTAGGTTTGCTGAAAAACATATTTTTTATTGCTAACTAAATAATTGTTCTGTTTGCCAACTTAGTTAGTCAGCTAGTCTAGCTAGTTAAGTTAGCTAAACAACTACAGGTAGCCATAAATATGACTAAACATAGAATAGGTTTTACAATCTGAGATCTGTGTAACATCACAAAAATAATTTGGCTAGCCAGCTAATTTGGCTAAGCTGGAACACTAGCACGAGCCTATTGCAAATTAATGGAATCGAATGTTCGCAGAGCCTGTTTTAACTGGAGTGACGCTTAGAATTCCATTTTGCCTAAATGGCACCAAAAAATGTATCCCTTTTTATTTTACCACTACAATCTGTTCTTAGGACGAAACTGAAAAACAACAACTTGTGTAGAAAGTAAACATTTTGATGGTGCCAAGTGTGCTTATGTCTGCTTAACGAGGAAGTAGGTCAAAAAATKCAACTTTTGACTATTTCTGGTCTAGCGATCGATGACAGCAGAGTACGCTGCCCAACCTTATGTAATTAAGAAAAATACAGTTTACTTAACCAAAGTTAGTTCACTACATCCAAACTAATTTGTGATATATGATCATATCTAAACCTGAAATGTCATCGACTGCAAATTGCACTCTGGAGTCAGATGTTAAGATAATGTGTAATTTTGACTATTAAAAACAAAAACAATGTTGTAATTGAGAATTAGGCAGGTCTGATGCCGAAAAATAAATCAAATTATTGCCTACTTCACCCATATTTTATTTTTGCAAAGAAAGTAGTGTGTAGTTCGCTACACCTCTGGCAAAAAAGTAATTAACTACTGAAAACACTACCAAGATTTGAATACAATTAAACTACCACCAAGCTACTGCAAAATGTAGTTAAATTACTAGTTGAACTACATTTCTGATAAAAATAATAATATTACCATATGTCCCAACTGCTTGCCGTAGTTTTGAAGTAATCACGAAAAAACAGGCCTTTTTTAGGGCATTTTTCACCCTGCCAGCTCCTATTAGCTCTATTGAGCACCGTGGCACCAACTTGCCTTCCGAATGTTCTATTCCCAGCTTATTGTTCTACGTCACAATACCTGCTTTGCTACTGTTGGCAATGAGACCTGCTCACGTTGCTGGTAGTTAAAATGTAAACAACAAAAAACTCTGAGGTCGTCCCATTGTTTACTATAGGGAAATATAGGTATGTATGTCTATTTTGCCAAATATCTCGCAATGTGTATATTTAGATTTCTTCAAATTGGACACCATTTTAAACATGAGAATCTCCTCTTTCTAATTAGGGATAGGCGTCCTGTTAACGGGACAGTTGTAAATCATGCAGCGCCTTGTGTCACGATAGCAGATTTTAGAGAAACAACAAATGTCGGTACATATAAGTGTCTTATATCGGCTGAAAGCTTAAATTCTTGTTAATATAACTGCACTGTCCAATTTCCAGTAGCTATTACTGTGGCAAAATGCCATGCTATTGTTTGAGGAGAGCTCCTAACAACAAAACACGTTTTTCACTGTGATAGGTTTGATAAATTCACCTCTGAAGGTGAAATGTGTACTTACATTCTGAAATCTTGCTCTGATTTATCATCCAAAGGGTCCCAGAGATAACATGAAGTGTTGTTTTGTTAGATAAGGTCCATATAGCATGAACGATCAATTTTGTATTTCCACTCGTTCAATTTGCAAAGAAAGGAATCTGTGAAAATCTAACCCTAAATGTTGTTTCAACCAGTCAAATCACGTCCGTATGTATTCCTCAGAGATCCTAGAACGTAACCAGACTTCACTATATCATTAGGGATGTAGTATATCCTATAGGACACCAAATTTGGTCAGAGAACGACGACTTCATGGCACGCCAATGACGTGGCGGTCTTCATTTGATCAACTGTATCTTTGTCAAATAAGCACCAATCGGGGTCAAACAAAGCTATCTAGATAGCCAATGAGCTGGGCTTTACGTCAATGTTGGGAAACCCTGTGTCTGTCGCAAAATGTAGCTGCTAATCTTGTGCGACAGCATGCCTTTGACAAAAATTATAAGAATATGGAGAGATATGAAGTTATGAAAACTGGGTGTTTTGCAAATGTTGAACTTATAATATGGCTACTAATACAGTAAAAGCTAAATCAAAGTCCAAGTATACAGATTTGACGATATTCTTGCAGAAAAATGTGAATGTCTAAATCACGATTTGCCCAAATGTACCTTTGCACATACACTGCTGCCATCGTGTGGACTAGAAGTCTACCGATTATGATTTTTCAACACCGATACCGATTATTGGAGGACAAAAAATCCGATACCGATTAATCGGACGATTTTAAAAAATAAAAAAGTATTTATATATATATCATACACACACACACATTTTTGTAATAATGACAATTGCAACAATACTGAATGAACAATGAACACTTTTATTTTAACTTAATATAATACATAAATAAAATCAATTTAGTCTCAAATAACATGAGAACATATGTTAAAACGAACCACCAGCTTTCATGGGTCTTCAATATTCCCAGTTAAGAAGTTTTAGGTTCTCTCTCTAAACCATATACCTTTGACTAATCCGGAAACTATCACCTCAAACAAAACATTTATTCCGTTCCGTATTTTATCTAAYGGGTGGCATCCATGAGTCTAAATATTCCTGTTACATTGCACAACCTTCAATGTTATGTCATAATTACGTAAAATTCTGGCAAATTAGTTTGCAAAGAGCCAGGCGGCCCAAACTGTTGCATATACCCTGACTCTGCGTGCAATGAACGCAAGAGAAATGACACAATTTCACCTGGTTAATATTGCCTGCTAACCTGGATTTCTTTTAGCTAAATATGCAGGTTTAAAAATATATACTTGTGTATTGATTTTAAGAAAGGCATTGATGTTTATGGTTAAGTACACATTGGAGCAATGACAGTCATTGATTGATTGTTTTTTATAAGATAAGTTTAATGCTAGCTAGCAACTTACCTTAGCTTCTACTGCATTCGCGTAACAGGCAGGCTCCTCGTGGAGTGCAATGTAATCAGGTGTTAGAGCATTGGACTAGTTAACTGTAAGGTTGCAAGATTGGATCCCCCGAGCTGACAAGGTTAAAAATCTGTCGTTCTGAGGCAGAACGAGGCAGAACGTTCCTAGGCCGTCATTGAAAATAAGAATGTGTTCTTAACTGACTTGCCTAGTTAAATAAAGATTAAATAAAAGTGTAAAAACAAACAACAACAAAAAATCGGCGCCCAAAAATACCGATTTCCGATTGTTATGAAAACTTGAAAACGGCCCTAATTAATCGGCCATTCCGATTAATCGGTCGACCTCTAGTGTGGACACCATCTGAATTACAACCAGAGTGATGGCTAGATTTGGGGCCTTTCTGTTACATTTCAAAGATGGTGGTAGGGGGAAAAAACTGTTGTTTTTKTCTTTGTATTTTCTTCTACCAGATTTATTGTGTTATATTCTCCTACATTCAATTCAAATTTCCACAAACTTCAAAGTGTTTCCTTTCAAATGGTACCAAGAATATGCATACCCTTGCTTCAGGGCCTGAGCTACAGGCAGTTAGATTTGGGTATGTCCTTTTTAGGCGAAAATTTAAAAAAAGGGGGCTATCCCTAAAAATGTATTAAAAGGGTAGCTTTAGTGTAGTGTCACTTCTTTCAGTGTGAAGTACAGTATATGATACACTACATTACCAAAAGTATGTGGACATCTGCTCGTCGAACATCTCATTCCAAAATCATGGGCATTAATATGGAGTTGGTCCCCCTTCTGCTGCTATAACGGCCTCCATTCTGGGAAGGCTGTCGACTAGATGTTGGAACATTGCTGCGAGGACTTGCTTCAAATCAGCCATAAGAGTATTAGTGAGGTCGGGCACTGATGTTGGGCAGGCCAGTCAAGTTATTCCACACCAATCTCGACAAACCATTTCTGTATGGACCTCGCAAACTGTTGCCTCAAAGTTGGAAGCACAGAATCATCTAGAATGTCATTGTATGCTGTTAAGATTTCCCTTCCACTAGAACTAAGGGGCCTAGCCCGGACCATGAAAAACAGCCCCAGACCGTTATTCCTCCTCCACCAAACTTTACAGTTGGCACTATGCATTGGGGCAGGTAGCGTTTTACTGGMATCCGCCAAACCCAGATTCATCCGTCGGACTGCCAGATAGTGAAGTGTGATTCATCACTACAGAGAACGTGTTTCCACTGCTCCAGAGTCCAAAGCAGTGGGTTTTACATGACTCCAGCTGACACTTGGTATTGCGCATGGTGATCTTAGGCTTGTGTGCGGCTGCTCGGCCATGGAAACCCATTTCATGAAGTTCCCGACTAACAGTTTGTGCTGATGTTGCTTCCAGAGGCAGTTTGGAACTCAGTAGTGAGTGTTGTATTGCAACCGAGGACAGACAATGTTTACACGCTACGCAATTCAGCATTCGGCGGTCCCGTTCTGTGAGCTTGTGTGGCCTACCACTTCGCGGCTGAGCCGTTGTTGCTCCTAGACGTTTCCACTTCCCAATAACAGCACTTACAGTTGACAGGGGCAGCTCTAGCAGGGCACACATTTGACAAACTGACTTGTTGGAAAGGTGGCCTCCTATGACGGTGCCACGTTGAAAGTCACTGAGCTCTTCATTAAGGCCATTCTACTGCCAATGTTTGTCTATGGAGATTGCATGGCAATGTGCTCAATTTTATACAGTACACCTGTCAGCAACGAGTGTGGCTGAAATAGCTGAATCCACTAATTTGAATGAGTAGCTTTCCCAACACAGTCGGACAGAGATGGAACGGGCACAAATTATATAGAAATCTTAAAATGAAGATATGATACAGTATAAAATGTAATAGCCTGTTTGTGTTACATTTAGTGCAGGTGGATAACTAACTCCCAGACAGTGTGTGTGGTGGTATACTGTATATCTGACCTGAGCGGAGGTGTTCTCCAGTTTGGTTAATCCGTTCTCCAGGCGCTCCATCTTGGACAGCAGCTCGCTCCTCTTGACGGCCAGGAGGTTCTGGTAGAGTTTGATCTGCTCCAGGAAGGTCTTCGGCGTGGTGTAGTTGTAGCGACGGTCTGACAGCAGGTAGGACTTGGACATCTCATTCACTGTCTTATGGACGAAGGCCATGAACTGGCTCAGAGAGTCCTTCACCTCGGGCTGGGGGGAGAGAGAAAATCAGACACACAGGAATACAGTAAAAGCTAAATGAGGGGTCTACATGAGGCAACTCAGGGAAGGGGCTAGGGATTGTTTTGGAACGGGGTCGAGGGGTGTAACGGGTCTTCCTCACCATGATGCCGTCTGTCTCGGAGAGGAAGCGAGCACTGACAGACACCAACGCCTCCTCTGGCCACTCGTGGAACCAGTCGATGGAGGTGCAGTTGACCACGGCAGGGAACTTCCTGGCTCGCACCCTCAGAGTGGATCCCACCGGAGAGAAACACAGAATCACCTACAGGACGACACACATGCGCACACACACTTTACCCAGCTAGCATATTTGGTTCCATGGAAGTTGTGGGAATGTATGTTTTTGGTTTCACATTGGTTGTGGCAACGAAGCCATACGTTTCCTGACCAGTAAAACTAAACGTTTTTTAAATGTTCTGAGAACAGAAGTGAAAATGTAGCCTGTTCTGGGAATGTTAATTTTTTGGTTGTAGGGAGGTTCTGAGAACGTTTTACTCTGGTTCCCTGAAAGTTTGCCTGGGAGGTTTTATTAACGCTCTGAGAACGGAAATGATTTGAAGGTAATTAAATAACATTGTGCGAACATTCTCAAAATGTTGTGAAAGTTATGGTTATTATTGAACGTTTTCTTAACACTCTAAGAATGGAATCTAAAGGTTATTTGGAGGTTTTTAACTAACTTCCTTAAACCTTTCACTTAATGTTTCAATAAGACTTTTAATACCTCATCACTATCCCTAACTATTTTGGGGAAACTTTTTTGAACTCCAAACACAGATAGGACACATGGAAATGTATTTGCTCATGCATTAATCATGCATTTTTTATTGTGACACGGCATCAGTGAAAATCCAAAATCCTATGATCTTCTGTTATCTATCCATGGATCTAGTGAAATCTAATTTTATTAGTCACATACACATATTTAGCAGATGTTATTGTGAGTGTAGCGAAATACTTGTGTTCCTAGCTCCAACAGTGCAGTAGGATCTAACAATTCACAACAATACACACAAATCTAAAAGTAAAATAATGGAATTAAGAAATATATAAATAATAGGATGAGCAATGTCTGAGTGGCATTGACTAAAATGCAGTAGAATACAGTATATACATATCAAATTTGTAAAACAGTATGTAAACATTATTAAAGTGATTAGTGTTCCATTTAAAGTGACCAGTGATTCCATGTTTATGTACATAGGGCAGCAGCCTCTAACATGCAGGGTTGAGTAACCGGGTGGTAGCCGGCTAGTGACAGTGACTTAAGTTCAGGGCAGGGTACTGGGTGGAGGCCAGCTAGTGATGGCTATTTAACAGTCTGATGGGCTTGAGATAGAAGCTGTTTTTCAGTTTTGGTCCCAGCTTTGATGCACCGGTACTGACCTCCCCTTCTGGATGGTAGCGGGGTGAACAGGCAGTGACTCAGGTGGTTGATGTCCTTGATGACCTTTTTGGCCTTCCTGTGACGGGTGCTGTACAGTAGGTGTCCTGGAGGGCAGGCAGTGTGCCCCCGGCGCACCAGTAGGGCTGTGGCAGTCACGAAATTTTGTCAGCCGGTGATTGTCAAGCAAATAATTGTCGGTCTCACTGTAATTCACCATTAATTAACATAAACTAATATAGCATCTCTTTGCTTCCACACATCCACTGATGATGACCTTTGGAACAACTACATTTTAAMAAGTCTAATAAATCCATGTAATATAGCCTTCACCTTCACAATAAATCCATTATTTATTTTAGACAGGTCGAAAGAAGCATGATATGAAGAAAATGTAGTCTATTTCAGAAGAACAGAATAGCATACTCTTTGAGTTGTCCTTATGTTACGTCCTCATCTAGCTATGCCAAATGGCTGTGGGCTACACTAGTTCATTTAGCAGACAAGATTTGCTTAGAATTCCATTATTATTTTATAGTTAAATGCCTCCTGGACCGTATACAGTGTTCCCCGCCGAGTTCCTTGAATTCCTATCGCACCTTGTAGTCATTGCATGTAATATAAAAAAGCAATATTCACATGGAGAAGTCCACAGACCCATTCCAAAAGGCTATCGGAGCCATCATCGACTCAGTGGGTTTTGTCTAACATGTCTCCAGACCTACGCATTGCCACAATCATACCCTGGATCTAGTTTTGTCCCGTGGAATAGATATTGTGGATCTTTATAAAAATCCTCGTTATCCTGGACCATCGGACCACCATATTATTACGTTTGCAAGTCTTTACTGAAGACTAATTTCTTCAGTAGGTCCTATGATTGCGTGTAGTCTGGCCCAGGGGTGCGAAGGTGAATGACAAGGCACTGGTGTGACAAACCACCCTTGCTGTCTCTCCCTGGCCGGCTCCCCTCTCTCCACTGGGATTCTCTGCCCCTAACCCTATTACAGGAGCTGAGTCACTGGCTTGCTGGTGCTCTCCTGTTCTGTCCCTAGGAGGGGTGCATCACGTCATACAAGGCTTTTTTTCTCTCAAWATACTTAACTTCAGTGGGTTGAGTCACTGATCTTCCAGTCTGGTTTTGCGCCCCCTCRGGCTCGTGTGGTGGGGGAGATCTTCGTGGGCTATACTCCGTCTTGTCTCAGGGTAGTAAGTCACCACTATTTATGCTGCAATAGTCTACGTGCCGGGGGGCTAGGGTCAGTCTGTCCTATCTGGTGTAATTCTCCTCTCTTATCTGGTGTCCTGTGTGATCTTAAGTATGCTCCCTCTAACTCTCCCCTCCCGGAAGACCTGAGCCCTAGGACCATGCCTCAGGACTACCTGGCCTGATGACTCCTGGCTGTCCCCGTACCCAGTCTATCGTGCTGCTGCTCCAGTTTCTGCTGTTCGGCCTGCGGCTATGGAATCCTGACCTGTTCACCGAACACACTACCTTGTCCCGGACCTGCTGTTTCGACCCTCTGTCGATCGACCTCTGAATGCTTGGCATTGAAAAGCCAACTGACATTTACTTCTGAGGTGCTGACCTGTTGCACCCTCTATAACCACTGTGATTATTATTTGACACTGCTGGTCATCTATGAATGTTTGAACATCTTAAAGAATGATCTGGCCATAATGGCCATGTACTCTTATAATCTCCACCGGGCACAGCCAGAAGAGGACTGGTTACCCCTCAGGGCCTGGTTCCTCTCTAGGTTTCTTCCTAGATTCCTGATTTTCTAAAGAGTTTTTCCTAGCCACTATGCTTCTACATCTGCATTCCTTCTCTTTGGGTTTCTGTATAAACACATTGTGACATCTGCTGATGTAAAAAGGGCTTTATAAATACATTTCATTGATTGACAACCACGCTTTAACCAAGCTCTAAGAAACATATGGTTCTCAGAACGTTATATGCTAGCTGGGTGACCCCTCTGTAACGCTGCTGAACATACAGACCAAAACCCTCAACAACCCCCAATGACAAGCCAGACTGGCCACACTGAGTATCACCTTGAGCTGTTTGCGGACTCTGTCGATGAAGAACTTCCAGCAGTTTTCGCGTGAGTCTGGCAGGCCCACAGCCTTGACCTCGTTCCTCATGGCAACAATGATGTTCTCCACCTCATCGTCTTGGAACAGACCGGGGATCTCCCCCGACGCCAGCAGGTCATTGATCAGCACCAGGAACTCCTCCTCGGCCACCTGGCTGTCGGTCATCAGGAACACCGTCCCTATGTTCTTCACCCCAGCCTTCATGTATTGGGCGGCCACGTCCAACTACCAGGAGACAGAGAGGGAGGAGGGTGGGGAGAAGGGAAAGGAGGGTGGGGAGAAGGGAAGGGAAAAGAGGGTGGGGAGAGGAGGAGAAGAGGGGAGAGAGGAGGGCAAGGGAGGAGCTGGGGAGATGTGTGTCAGCATCTTAACTYCTTCGGGGTAGGGGGCAGCATTTTCACTTTTGGATAAATAGCCCAATTTCAACTTCCTTCTACTCAKCCCCAGAATATAAGATATGCATATTATTAGTAGATTTGGATAGAAAACACTCTGAAGTTTCTAAAACTGTTTGAATCATGTCTGTGAGCATAACAGAACTTATGTAGCAGGCAAAACCCAGAGGACAAACCATTCAGAATCTTTATTTTTTTGAGGTCACTGTCTTTTCAATGAGTTTTCATTGGGACACCAGATTTCTAAGGGACTTGTTTTCAGTTCCTACCGCTTCCACTGGACGTCACCAGTCTTTGGAAATTGGTTGAGGTTATTCCTTTGTGTAATGAAGAAGTACGGCCATCGTAAAGGAGGGTCACTTGAAGTAAATTGTTTGAGAGAGGCACATTACCAAAAAAGCTGCGTCAGTTTGTTTTCTTTTTGTATTGAACACAGATCATCCCGTCTTCAAATTGATCGATTATTAACGTTTAAAAATACCTAACGTTGTATTACAAAAGTAGTTTGAAATGTTTTGGTAAAGTTTACATGTAACTTTTGATATATTTTGTAGTGACTTTGCGCAAGTTGGAAGCTGTGTTTTTCTGGATGAAACGCGCCAAATAAATTGACATTTTGGATATATATCGACGGAATTAATCGAACAAAAGGACCATTTGTGATGTTTATGGGACATATTGGAGTGCCAACAAAATTGGCACTCCAATATTTCGTCAAAGGTAAGGCATGAATTATATTTTTATTTCTGCGTTTTGTGTCGTGCCTGCAGTGTTGAAATATGCTACTCTCTTTGTTTACTGTTGTGCAGATAATAGCATCTTATGCTTTCGCCGAAAAGCCTTTTTGAAATCTGACATGTTGGCTGGATTCACAACGAGTGTAGCTTTAATTTGGTATCTTACATGTGTTATTTAATGAAAGTTTGATTTTTATATAATTTTATTTGAATATGGCGCTCTGTATTTTCCCTGGCTATTGGCCAGAGAAAACTTTCCCTGGCTATACCCCAGAGAGGTTAACAGAGGTTAACAGGTGGCCAGAGCATAGCATCAAACCTTGAGGTCGGGGATGCCGTAGCCTTTCCTCAGGGTGATCTGGAACACCTCCAGGTTGGCGATGCTGGCAGCGAGGCGAGACAGAGACTGCTTGCCGCTGCCGCCCACCCCGACCAGCAGGGCGTTACCGCGAGGAGACTCCAGGATACGGTTGATACGGCAGATATGGGACATTGCGTCCTCAAACAGCACCTGAAGAACAAACACATATGCACGTACACACACAAACAAACAGGGTCACAACAGGAAGGTCTAGGACTAGACTCTCCATCTCAATCAGGTTTTTAACTACTCTGGGTACTATCCAGTGATGACGCGATGCCAACACAAAGTATTTGCTTTTGTAGTGTGTCATGGTGGACTCACCAGGTTCATGACAGCATTGACTTCGTTGTAGCTGTCCAGGCCCTCCAGTAGCAGCTTGTTCAGAACCACCCAGTCTGGAATAGGGAAGTATTTGGGCTCGCCGATGCCTTGGGCAAAGTGGCAAAAGATGTTGGGCTTCTCAAAGAGGAAACCTGCATCTATTTCCTGCAGACAGAGGATAATACACACCAATATGGACAATGAGAAATCTGCTGTTAATATTGAATAACTTTATTCAACATTAGTTTAGTTATTTTTTCTCAATATCAGACAATGAGTGTTTATGTTAAGTCTTACCTCGAAGCACTTCTTGCAGATCTCTCCCTCAATCTTGGCAAACAGCACCATGTCCTTCTCCTCCACCAGCTTGTCTCCGTACACACGGTCACACTCATGAAGCCACAGTCTCACCAGCTCAGCAGGGGCCCTCACACACTCTGGCATGGAGAACAGAAGACCCTGGCAGCAGACAGGAGACACAGAGGGACGAATTGAACATCTCACACACAGGCACTAACATGATGGTGATCTCTCACCACATTTACACACACACACAGCAAGATATCTCCTTCCTCTCCTCAGTAATCCATAACAAAGTGTCTCAAACCAACTTTATGATGTATGATCAAGATGCCCATCATATAGATAGATGTAAGGGAGAAGGGTTTACCTGGAAGATGTTGGAGAGGTCTCTGAGGTTAAAGACGTAGTGGAACTTGACTGCCGTGGGAAGGAAGGAGGTGGAGATCCTCTGGTGGAACACTGGAGAAGAAAATATACACAGACAGGTAAGAACATGGAAACAGGGAAAATACTGTAGGCCTATATAATGCATTGGTTTCCCCCATCTCTGACACTAGTTCAATGTCATAAAATGAGATGGATGAGATGTTGAATTAAGTCATTACATTTTCAGTTTGACATGATGATTATCTCAGTGTTTCTAGGTAGTGTTCTTACTGATTGCAGAGGTGACCAGCGTAGGGCAGAACTTCTTGACGGCGGGGAGAAAGCCATTCATGTCCAGATGTTGGGAGAAGATGGAGTTATAGATGCTTTGGAGTGCGTCCTGGCCCGGGAAACTCACCGCAAAGACACAGAAGTGCCTCTTAGAGAGAGAGAGAGGGAGCAGGTTTACAGTATATTACCATACATAAGGCAACTATGGGATGTCTAAAAGTCTAAAACAGAACGACTAGAGAGGTTTCTTCTACTATGCTTCTTCTCCAGCCTTGTGTGTAGCGTTAGTCTGGTGAGTACCTGCAGTCGGGGGTCGATGGTGAAGCTGCCAGCTGTAGGGTTCATACAGGCCACATACTGGCAGTTATGGATGTCCTTCAGAGTCAGCTTGGCTCTGTCATACCTGGGACGGGAGGCAGGGAGAGGGGGATGAAAGGGAGGGAGAGAGGAGGAGAGAGGTAGAGAGAGTGAGGGATCAAAACAGTGATTGTTGTTATGTTGTGGTTGTGTAATGGTTGACTAGTCAATGGCTGTGATCGTACCAGTGTCCGTGGTCCATGTGCTGGCGGATGAGTGTGTGCGGAGCCACAGTGAAGTACTTGTCGACCTCAGGCATGTTCATGTCGTCTATGAAGTAGATGAGACTCTTGCTGCCGGGGGGGCCGTAGTTCCGGCCTGCCTTCTTCTCCAGGGGTTTCTCCAGTATGGCCTGCAGCATGGCCGAGGTTGTGTAGAAGTTGAAGGGGACAGACTGGACCACATAGTAATCAGTGCTGAGGCCGCGGAGCTTGTCTCCCATCAGGACTGACTTGCCACTGCCCGCGTTGCCCACCAACATCACAGGACACTTCCTCTCCATCAGTTTGTCCATGAAGTAGCGGATACGGATGGTCTCAGCCGTGTGAACTAGAGACGCCTGAGAGGAACAGGGTAAAGGTCAGCAGAATAACTCTCCAGAATCTGGTACTTAACAATCCTCTTAAGCTGACTGTCACTGAAATCGGGCACTAGAATTCCTTAAAAAAATATGTAGATGTTTACATTACTTATTTGATTGATTTCTCACTGTTTTATAAGTCAGAAGACAGCAATCCAGACTTTCCTAGGAGCATGTAAACGTCCTCTGTCAAATAAACTTGTATTTGCCTCCCTCTGGTGGTCGGCTGCATCATTACATCGATTTATATCACTTCACTGCAACATTACATCAAAAGGGCAGTCCTTAGAAAAACATTTATCCAGCTTGGCTGCTTCATGCCACAGACATGGCAAAGCAATCGGCATTATGATAACGAATGCGATCTACACACTTTCTAAAACCTAAAATAAGTAAATAAGTAATTGTGTGTGGAAGTCAAATATTTGCATTTACGTCAGAGGCAGACACATTGCATTTGCCCAGAATAACAAAATCAAGCCCTTTACATAGTCCTTCTCCCCTTGTCTGTAGGCGGTACRCATGCTGTTTAAATGGCCCAAATGTTAGACGTTCACAAATGTAACAAATTCTGAMGAAAGTATGAAAAGGCTTTTTCATTCACTTTTTTTTTTTWWATTATAACCCCTCTCCTGTGAAGTCGCGACTTGCGACATATGCCTAGTTTCCTGAAACGGGTCACATATCATCATATTTGTATATGTTTTATTATACTTTTATTGTGTACTAGATCATATGGGTTGAAGTGTTTTTTTTGTCAGACATAAATAAACTATTCCAGGTGAAAGCCAAAGGTCATAGCTTTCTAGGGGTGGGGGACACACACTACTCCATTAATAAAATATTGCCCTCTTGCTAGATTGATGACTAAAGCCATAGCGAAACAACGCAAAATGCCTGTCAGCTCAATTAACTCTCCAAAATCTCAATTTATTTGAGAGAAACGTCTTACTACAACACTGTTGCAGAACACCTAACAAAGACAAACTACAATGTCCTAGAAGCTAAGAGTTAGTCCACCGTGTCATTCATTAATTGGGTGAGTTGCTAGGCAGACAGACAGGACTCTGACCTGCAGTGGGAGGTCTGGATCCAGCTGGAACTTGGGGACTAACTCCGTCCAGGGCTGGAACTTCTTGGAGTCTCTGTCGATGTAGTAGTCAAACACAGTCCCCGCAGATGGGAACTTGATGGTCTTGAACTCATTCACCCACCACTTACTGAACTCCACACGGTAGTCTGTCAGCTACCAACCAAACACACACAGACAGACAGAGAGAAGTTAGGTTAGTCTGAACTCAGCAGAATCTGACTGTCACTTTCCTTCACTTGTTCATGCATTTCGCAAAGTGAAAATATTACCCTGGCTGCCTCTGAAATTGCATGTTATTCCCTATATAGTGCACTACTTTTGACCAGGGCCCTAGAGGGGTGCAGTGACCCCCTTTGGACTCAAGGTGGCACAGCACCCCTCTTACAGTATTTGGGGAGAACCCTGCACCMCTTGAGGATGAACGTAGTCCTGAGTGGGTAGCTACCTGGTCCTGGAACATGGCCCCTCCGAAGGCCCAGATGCAGGCGAACACAAAGTAGAGCTCATAGAGTTCTTTGTTGGAGTCGGGCGGGGTGTTCTCAGGCACCAGTAGAAACTCCATGAAGTGGAGCAGGGTTTGGACCAGTGTGACCTCTGGGATAGGAGTGATTTTCTTGAAGCCGAACTTGAGCTTCTCCAGACAGGTAGGCAAGTACTTGTCAAACAGGATGAACAGGTTGGCTTTCTCCGACTGGACCTCTCGCTTCTCGATCCAGCTGGTCACCACCCTGAAGGAACACACAAACAGACAGGACACACGGTCACTCAGGTCAATAAATATGTGTTGCAGGTTTAGGGTGAATTCCACAAATTCATGGATTCTAATTCAATTGTCTCTCCCTGTAAATTCCATTTAATTCAACTCAAATTCCAGGTCACACTTTGAATTCAGAGATAATTCAATTCCTCTGAATTCCAATGTTAGGTAAATTCCAATAATTAAATTCCCAATTAAATATTATCCCCAACAATTTCACAAATTCCAATTAGAATTCAATTCCCTCAGGCTTTTAGGCTGATCATGTCACTGTTCATTCAGCATAGCTATACTGGAACTATAGAAATACAAATTGCAGTCCATTTCTTATACTAAATGCATTAATTCCATCAACTGGAAAATGTACATATTGAATTCCAATTCAAATCAATTCCAAATATTATTATTTTTACAATTCCAATTAAAACAGTCTAATTCCAATTCTATAACTTGAAGATTGTTGAAATTCTAATTGAATTCAACATAAATTCTCCACTTCATGAGTGAATTCAAGAATTGAATTGGAATTTCAAATGAAATTGTAATTGACACCAACCCTAACGTGTTATATAATGACAATATGACTTAAGGACTGCATCCCAAATGGCACCCTATTCCCCATGTAGTGAACTACTTTTGACCAGAGCCCTATTGTCCCTGTTCAAAAGTAGTGCACTATATAGGGAATAGGGTGTCATATGGGACACCACCGAGGTGTTTGATTTAATGTACACTACATGACCAAAAGTATGTGGACACCTGTTCGTCGAACATCTCATTCCAAAATCACGGGCATTAATATGGAGTTGGTCCCCCTTTTGCTGCTATAACAGTCTCCACTCTTCTGGGAAGGCTTTCCACTAGATGTTGGAACATTGCAGCCGAGACTTACATTCAGCCACAAGAGCATTAGTGAGGTCAGGCACTGATGTTGGGCGATTAGGCCTGGCTCGCAGTCGGCGTTCCAATTCATCTCAAAGGTGGTCAATGGGGTTGAGGTCAGGGCTCTGTACAGACCAGTCAAGTTCTTCCACACCAATCTCGACAAACCATTTCTGTATGGACCTGTCTTTGTGCACGGGAGTATTGTCATGCTGAAACAGGAAAGGACCTTCCTCAAACTGTAGCCAAAGTTGGAAGCACAGAATTGTCTAGAATGTCATTGTATGCTGTAGCATTAAGATTCCCCTTTACTGGAACTAAGGGGCCTAGCCATGAAAATCAGCCACAGATCATTATTCCTCCTCCACCAAACTTTACAGTGGGCACTATGCATTCGGGTAGGTAGTGTTCTCCTGGCATCCCCCAAACCGAAATTCRKCCGTCGCACTGCCAGATGGTGAAGCATGATTCATCACTCCAGAGAACGCATTTCCACTGCACCTGAGTCCAATGACGGTGAGCTTTACACCACTCCAGCCGACGCTTGGCATTGCGCATGGTAATCTTAGGCTGGTGTGTGGCTGCTCAGCCATGAAGCTCCCGACAAACAGTTCTTGTGCTGAAATGGCTTTCAGAGTCAGTTTGGAACTCGGTAATGAGTGTTGCAACCAAGGACAGATGATTTTAGAGGTGCTAAGCACTTCAGCATTCCGCGGTCCCGTTCTGTGAGCTTGTGTGGCCTACCACTTCACGGCTGAGCCATTGTTGCTCCTAGACGTTTCCACTTCACAATAACAGCACTTACAGTTGACCGGGGTAGCTCTAGAAGGGCAGAAATTTGATGAACTGACTTGTTGGAAAGGTGGCATCCTATGACGTTGCCACATTGAAAGTCACTGAGCTCTTCAGTACGAGCAATTCCACTGCCAATGTTTGTCTATGGAGATGAATTGACTGTGTGCTCGATTTTATACACCTGTCAGGAACGGGTATGGCTGAAATAGCCAAATCCACTAATTTGAAGGGGTGTCCACATACTTTTGTATATATAGTGTATGTGTAGGGAGGTACTGACGGGCTCCATCCCAGGTCAGCAGAGTTGATGAAGAGGATTCCAGCCCGGGACACGGTGGCTGGAGTGGCCGTCCGCAGGTCCTTAATCTCAAACACCAGACGCATGGTGGAGTTAAGAGGGATGCGTTCGTTACTGGCCAGAGTCAACACCTACACAGACACACACACGGGGTTAGGACCATACAAACACACACACACAAGCTGTCTCTGTCTCACCTCGCTGCCAAAATCCCCAACCTGGAGGTGTTCCAGATCACCCTGAGGTCAAGGTACACACACACAAACACACACAGACCTTGTTGTCGTCCATGACCGTATTGAGGGATTCGATCCACATAGGGTCGATGTCTCCGTCCAGTACGATCCACTTGGGCCCGTCATGGCTGATGAGGGCCAAATCTCTCATCACACAGGAGAAAAGACCTGCAACCAGCGTGGCACACAACATTACACAACAACCAGACAGACTCCAAAATAGGCTTGTCACGATATCAACATTTTACAAATGATATGATACCACGCCAAGTATCACGATACCACGTAGTATCACGATACTACGGTGGAAAGAAATCAGTGGCCTAGCATCCTGTTCTCCCCGTCCCCCGACACTTGTTCACGTTTTATAAACGTTCTCCAAAAACTTCTCACTGAAACGTACACTTCTACTCAATACAACACATTGAATTTAACGTCACACTGTTCAGTGTATAATAGAATACTGTATAGAATGGCTGATTGCTCAGAAAGGCAAAGACCTAGCTGTGAATTGGCTGGAGGAATGGGAAGAAGGAATAAACAGTACATCAGTGGAGGCTGCTGAAGGGAGGACGGCTCATAATAATGGCTTGAACGGCACAAATGGAATGGCCTCAAACACCTAGAAACCGTGTATGATACCATTCCACTGATTCTGCTCCAGACATTACCACGAGCCCGTCCTCCCCAATTAAGGTCTGTGTATGTGTGTGTCTGCCACCAACCTCCTGTGAGATACATGCATAATGATCTGCATGTCATTGTGTCAGTAAGGGGAAAACACTGCATGAAACCTTGTTTACTCTTCAGTTAACAGAGACACACACACTCTCTCTGTCTCCCTCACTCTCGTAAAAACACACAGCACACACTACACACTGCTCCCAACTTTTAATATGTTAGGCACCAAACAGAATTTAAGGTRCACCAGAAAGAAATAGATTTTTTATATAGTTTAGGCTTCCATTAGGCCTATGTGAATCCTACCTTTTGAAGCACATCTCATGAGTATCAGACCCTTTTCCTTTCTTCCTGTGCTAATCAAATTTACCTAAACCTACTGTCAAGTTACAAGGGTGTTAGCTAGCTAGCTAACATGACTGAACAACGTTTTTGTTACCAAACCAATAATTAGCGACCCAGGATTCGTTTAAAACGCCCCGCGACATGGTTTGTGAAATTATACAAAATGTGTACGAATCCCGATAGAAGAAAAAAAAGGCATATCTGGTAATATGGGTCACATTGAACCGTTTAGGCTAGAGACAAAACCTCTGGTAATATGGGTCACATTGAACCGTTTAGGCTAGAGGACAAGACCTCTGTAATGATGGGTCACATTGAACCGTTTAGGTCTAGAGACAAAACTCTGTATATTGGGTCACATTGAACCGTTTGGGCTAGAGACAAGACCTCTAGTAATATGGGTCAATTGAACCGTTAGGCTAAAGACAAGACCTCTATAATATGGTCACATTGAATGCGTTTAGGCTAGAGCAAAACTCTGGTAATATGGGTCACATTGAACCGTTTAGGCTAGAGACAAAACTCTGGTAATATGGGTCACATTGAACCGTTTAGGCTAGAGACAAGACCTTCTGGTATGTGGGTCACATTGAAGTTAGGCTAGAGACAAAACCTCTGGTAATATGGGTCACATTGACCGTTTGGGCTAGAACAAGACCTCTAGTAATATGGGTCACATTGAACCGTTTAGGCTAAGACAAGATCTCGTAATTATGGGTCACATTGAACCGTTTAGGCTAGAGACAAAACCTCTGGTAATATGGGTACTTGAACGTTTGGCTAGAGACAAGACCTCTTAATATGGGTCACATTGACGTTTGGGCTAGAGACAAGACCTCTTAATTGGGTCATTGAACCGTTTAGGCTAGAGACAAACTCTGGTAATATGGGTCACATTGAACGTTTAGGCTAGAGACAAAACCTCTGGTAATATGGGTCCCATTGAAACGTTTAGGCTAGAGACACCGTTTCTTTGCGTATGTAAGCTGCAAGCATGCCTGTTGCGAAGCAGTGCTCCATTTTCCTCTCTGACACTCAGAGGCTACATGACATGAACTTGCAAAGTCTACTCAGACTGGTCTGTGCTATTGGTTATAACAGGCGATAAAGATACAATGTATACCAATGCTCACTTTGCACCTGCTCCATGTAACACACGTACAATCTAACAACAGAAGACTCATCAGGGTCTGGATCCCGGCTCGCCATCATGGCTAAATTATTTTTTAACTGACAGAGGAATAGAGCACGTGAAGAGATGGAGAGAAGCAGGTAGTGAGGGCTGGTAGGGTGTGAAGAGGATGGAGAGAAGCGGTAAGTGAGGTGGTAGGTGATGTGAAGAGAGAGGAGAGAGCAGGTAATGAGGGCTGGTGGGGATGTGAAGAGGTGGAGAGAAGCAGGTGAGTGAGGCTGTAGGGGATGTGAAGAGCGGATGGAGGAAGCAGTGAGTGCGGGCTGGTAGGGGATGTGAAGAGCAGTGGAGAGAAGGGTGAGAAGGGCTGGTAGGGGATGTGAAGAGCGGATGGAGAGAAGCAGGTGAGTGCGGGCGGTAGGGAGTGAAGAGCGGATGAGAGAAGCAGGTGAGTGCGGGCTGGTAGGGGATGTGAAAGAGCAGTGGAGAGAAGCAGGTGAGTAAGGGTGGTAGGGGATGTGAAGAGCGGATGGAGAAAGCAGGTGAGTGAGGGCTGGTAGGGATGTGAGAGCGGATGAGAGAAGCAGGTGAGTGCGGCTGGTAGGGGAGGTGAAGAGCAGATGGAGAGAAGCAGGTGAGTAGGGCTGGTAGGGGATGTGAAGAGCGGATGGAGAGAAGCAGATGAGGCGGCTGGTAGGGGATGTGAAGAGCGGATGGAGAGAGCAGGTAGTAGGCGGGCTGTGGGATGTGAAGAGCGATGAGGAGAAGCAGGTGAGTAAGGGCTGGTAGGGGATGTGAAGAGCGGATGGAGAGAAGCGGTGAGTAAGGGCTGGTAGGGAATGTGAGAGCGGGAGAGAGGCGGTGGGTGAGGCTGGTAGGGATGTGAAGAGCGGATGGAGAGAAGCAGGGTGAGGGCTGGTGAGATGGATGGCTGTTGTTATAGCTGCCAAACGTGATATGCACATGAAAGTGAAGTGGATATTATTGGACATGCGCATACGAGACTAGTGGTTGTTCTTAAATTCAACTGAATGCTAAACAAACTGACTTCATAAACATTTTATAACAGACGCCAGTATTTTTTAGATCGGTAAGGATAAAAAAGTCGGTAGTATCATATGAAACGGTACTACGGTATTCTAAAATGTTGGTATCATAAGTATATGACGTTTTAGTACCGTGATATTAATGTGGTACCGGTATACCCATGCAACACTACTCAAAAACATTCAACTATTAGTTGGTCCTGGTCAGTCCCTGGATGGGAGACCAGGTGCTGCTGGAAGTGGTGTTGGAGGGCCAGTAGGAGGCACTCTTTCCTCTGGTCTAAACAAAAGATCCCAATGCCCCAGGGCAGTGATTGGGGACACTGCTCTGTGTAGGGTGCCGTCTTTCGGATGGGACGTTAAACGGGTGTCCTGACTCTCTGAGGTCATTAAAGATCCCATGGCACTTATCGTAAGAGTAGGGGTGTTAACCCCGGTGTCCTGGCTAAATTCCCAATCTGGCCCTCAACCATCACGGTCACCTAATAATCCCCAGTTTACAATTGGCTCATTCATCCCCCTCCTCTCCCCTGTAACTATTCCCCAGGTCGTTGCTGCAAATGAGAACGTGTTCTCAGTCAACTTACCTGGTAAAATAACGGTAAAATAAAAAAATAAAAAATAAAAACTCAGGTTGTACAGATGGGGCATTGTGACTAGAACTAGAGAGAGAAGTCCAGATGCAAAGCTGCTTGACTTATTGTGTTGTTAGGCCTTCATTGACTACACGTTTCAACTATATTTTAGCCTAACTAGTTCCATCGTACCGTCCTTCCATTCTCGGGTGGCAGGGTTGATGATGCCAAACAGCTCGTCACAGGTGACAGCCTTGGGGTCCAGATCCACGATCACCGGCTTCCTCTTCATGTTCTGATAGGTCTTATTCAACGAGCGCATCACCTGGAGACACAACACAACAGTTTGGCTTCTAACCAAACAGAACATTTGGCTCTATCCAAAATGGCACCCTATTCCCTTTTTAGTGCATTACTTTTGACATGGGCCCATAGGGTGGCATTTGAAATGCAGACTCTTTCCAGACAACTGGAGTCAGAAAAGCACAATAGATGTTAGAGGGATGAGGATTTATGGTACCTTGGACTTGCCGGTGCCGGCATTGCCGATGATGAAGACGGAGTGTCGGACGGCCAGCAGCTCTTCCAGCTGAACCACCTTCAGAATAAAACTGTCCTCCGCCTGCAGATTCAGGTCCAGCACTGACTGCTTCACTACCTGAGATACACACCCACACAACAAATACCTCAGTTACAGGTGTAGGATGTTAATTTGAGCCAGTTCGCTACAGCAAGGAAAATAATCCTGAARCATCAGGAAATTTGAATTATTATGTGGATTATAATAAATGGAAACTTTGTTGTAGAGGTTGATACATTTTTCGTAAGGGAAAATCAACTCTGAAATTTCTATGTGGAAATTACACATTTCAGAAGCCTTTTTAAACCACAAATACACTACAAGTTTTACATTTCCTGCATTGCATAAAAGTTCTCCTGCAACAGGGTGATCAAATTACGATACTACATCTGTAGCATCAGAAACTACTTTTTTAACAAAGACAACCGTTTTTTACTTCAGATGATTGATAGATAGATACTGTATAAACACAGGTGTACATATATTTGAGTGCTCATGTTACTTCTGCCCTTCCCACCTCTGTCCTGTGTTCTGTCTAGTTAAGGAGAGGCAAGTGTGTGTATGTGTGTGTGTGTGTGTTTTTGCGTGTCCGACCTTCTCAAAGTCCAGGTTTCTCTTCCTGGGGACGTCCAAAGCAGGGAACAGGTCTCCAATAAGTCCCAGGAACACAGGCGAGTCGTCCATCACGATCTTGGGGACGTTGAAGTCTCTTAGAGCTCTCATCAGGACCTGGTCCTCCGGGCGACCYGGGTCTCCTCTCTTCAAAGAGCCGGCCACCACCAACACAGACTTAATGGCACGAAGACCCCAGTCATAGTGGTCCTGTACACACAAACACAACACAAAGGAAACTATATGAATATGTTTTAAAGAGATGGTGAGAATGTAAAATCTCTGTGGTTGTGAGCAGACAGCAAGTCTGGGTGAATAGGGTGAGAGTGACAGTGTATTAAAGCAATGAGGTAGCTACTGTACCTGTTTGGAAAGCAGCTCTTTGCAGAGGGTGTAGAGGGTGATGAACTTCCTGGCCAGGACTCTGGCGTCGATGAAGCCTTCAGCCACCAACATGATCTCACAGATTAACTCAAAGTCCGGCACCACCATGGCGCATGGCCTACAGGAGAGAAACACTCAAGTATGAAGACAAGTAAGGGCAAGAGAGAAAGAGATGGTGACAGAGAGAGAAACAGTCTGCGAAGAAGAGGGAGAAAGAAGATAAAGAGATGGTGAGGCTGACAGAAGAGAGTTTGCGAGATAGACAGGCAGAGAGAGAGATCCACTATGTGTATGGTACCTGAACAGAGCCTTGAGGTTCTCCGGTAGCTCTGCACGGCCGGCGTATCCCGGGTTCATGGTGATGAAGGCTCCCACGGTGGGGATCAGCTTGATGGTCTCACCCAGGAAGTTAAAGATGATCTTCTTATCTCTGATAGCGTCCTGAACAGACTTCACCTGGGGGGGGGAGTAGGGTCAGTGTCACCATGAGAGAGAAAGAGAGAGAGAGATAGAGGAGGGAGAGAGATGGGGGAAAGAAAGAGAGGAGGGGGAGAGAGATCACAATCAAGGTTTGTGGTGTAGAAATAGAGGAGTAACTTACCTGTACAGCGATGACAGACAACACCTCCACAGAGATTCGGTTGAACTCGTCAAAGCAGCCCCAGGCCCCAGTCTGAGCCAGACCCTTATAGATGTCTCCACAAGACTGGAAAGACAGGACAACATGAGGCACAATCAGAAACCACAACAGAATCTATTGTATGCTTGAATAAGATGACATTTTTTGGCAATATAAGAAGTCTGAGCAACAGATTCACCTTGTAATCCATCTGCTCAGAGCAGTTGAATACATAGACCATGATGCCGAGGGCTCGGCCCAAATCCTTGGTGGTCTCGGTCTTCCCGGTTCCGGCAGGACCGGCCGGAGCCCCGCCCATGATGAGATGGAGAGACTGGGTCAGAGTGATGTAACACCTGGGGGAGAGACAGAAACTCTTTACATGATCGCTCACACAACAGAACTGAACAGAACGGAGTGAGACATTATGTCAGTTTGTCATTTTTGGGACAAAATTAGTATTGAAGAGGTAACATCCTGTCAAGATCAAATGTGAAAATATATATTTTGATGCATTAGATAGAATTCATATGAGCTGAGCTGTGATTGGTCTGTGCACCTGTCAGTCAGCGGGGTGATGACCAATCGTGGGGTGTTTCCCAGGTACTCGTAGGAGTATCTGAACAGGGCATCACAGATGTTGGCGAAGCAGTGCTTGTTATGGTCGTCCCAGCGATGCCTCAGCTGAGACTGCCACATGAACGCCCCGACGTTATCAATCTGGAACAAAAAGACAGAGACAGAGCATATAGTCAAAACACTAGAGACCCTAGTAAAAACACCAGAGACCCTAGTCAAAACCACAGAGACCCTAGTCAAAACACCAGAGACCCTAGTCAAAACACCAGAGACCCTAGTCAAAACCACAGAGACCCTTGTCCAAAACCACAGAGACCCTTAGTCAAAAGCCAACAGAGACCTAGTCAAAAACACCAGAGACCCTAGTCAAAACCACAGAGACCCTAGTCAAAACACCAGAGACCCTAGTCAAAACACCAGAGACCCTAGTCAAAACACCAGAGACCCTAGTCAAAACATTGAGTGGCGAACAAGTTGAGCCCATCCCCTCATCATAAGGAGCCACTCGCCTGCCCTCTGGTCATTCTCGAGCATGCCGAACTTCCTCACACTCTTGCAAGTAGGGGATGGCGGTGAGATATCTCACTCATAATATCAGAGAACCAGGGTTACGCAAATAATCTTAAATGATCTTTCAATTATTCGTTTCGATATCTCACATGTGGGATATGGCCAACTCCCATATCGCAAACATGCTCTCTTTCCGAAGCCAGATAGTCTCATCGTATCAACCCTCAGAGGCCTCGACACTGAGAACACTACCAAAGAACGCGCAGTGACGTCTAGCCAGTAGAACCTCATAAAGGTATGAGGGGATGCCCAACAAGCCGCATTGCAAATCTCCTGCAAGGAGATGCCCTTGAACAGTGCTCTAGATGTAGCCATACCTCTGGTTCAGTGAGCCCTCAGGCCTTTCAGAAGCTGGAACCCCTTGCTATTATAGGCCAATATAATAGCTTCCACAATCCAATGTGATAACCGTTGACGAGTGAGGGGCCTTCCCTCGCAGGGAGGCACCCAGGACACAAAGAGTTGGATGTAAGTCACCACAGTCGTAGTGTCCGTTCTGATCAAGACGTGGCAATTCCGAAGGGAGGGTAGAAAGTGTCTCAGTGAAAGAAACACTGTCAGCAATTCGAGGTAATTTATGTGAGCAATGTGGAGTTGTGGGGTCCACACTCTGTTTTTTGCATTCCCCTCGTGAACTGCGCCTCAGCCCGTGAGTGATGCATCTGTCGTCACCACTACCCCTAGCGGAGTGCCAGAAACGAAGATCGAGGGGCTCTTCCAGTGACTGAGAGTCAAGAGACATGCGGAGGTCACCTTTATCTGACGATTGAGGTAACGCCGCGTACACAGATGTTGGGAAAACATGTTGTGCAAACACGTTGGGCAAACACCCAGCCTTTCTCATCCGTTCTCATCCTCAGTAGGCCAAGGGGTACTACTGAGATCGACGATGCCTTCCCCTAGTGCTTGAATTAGTGCTGGGGGGAGAGCCGTGGCACAAAGGGCACACTCAGGGGTTAGAGTCGATTCCCTCCGTCTTCCTTGAGAGCGAACGCATGAGAATGGGAAGGGTTCGAGGAGCAAGGCCAGTCCAGACCGGACCAAATCTGAACCAATCATAGACGTCTATGTTTCCCAAGTTTGAACAGCACAGTATAATACAGCACAGTACAGTAGCAGGGCTCGACATTAAGGCTTGTCCACTTGTCCAGGGCAAGTAAAAAAAATAGTCAGACAACCAGAATATAGATTTAATTTGTCCGAATGGACAAGTAAAAAAATCACAATATCAAACAGTTACTTAGATCAGAATAGGATCAGGCAGCGGCGCTGCTGCAGCGCACAGCAGGGCATGGTTGACATTCTGAGTGAATTGCCTATATTCCTATTTGCTATAGCCTATTTCAATAAATATGTTATATTTACACAAAGCAGGAGAACAATGTAGATAGAGCTAAGAGTCTCACCAGCGCAAAATATCTGGTCAGAAAATACGTTGTGTTTTTTTTCTCTCTCCCAAATGATCTGGGCCAATAGCCAAAGTCTATTTTTATCACGGAAACTCTGTTGTCTTATTGTTGCATAACCCCAAATTTTCAATTTTCTCTCCACTTGATATGAATATGACTTGGCCTGTTAAGCCACTATTTCAGTTTAATGCATGCTACATTTCTTCTGCCGTGCTATTTCATGATCAAACAATTAATGAATCTAACAGAGTTCTAGGCTAGCTCAGAAAGTTTTAAGTTCTTTTTGAACCCCAAAACATGGGACGCCTAAGGTAATAATGAGAGATAGAAGAAACATTAGCAAGATATAAAAATCTGAATTTGAACAAACCTTACAGTTGAGCAAAGCATCCTTCCTTGCCATTGAGAACCAAACTACCAAAAGCCTAATCCTACTAACTGAAATAGCATAAAAGCATTAAGACAAATTAAAGTTATGAAGAGTATTTTCCAAACTACTCTCATAAAGTGTTTGATGTCCTAAAGTTGCAGCTTTTAAATGGGAATCATTATGAAAGCCGTGGTGTCAATGCTATTCTCATTCACAGATTTATTTTGAATTATAAATATTTTAGGCCATAGTGATATTGATTAAACAATGGATGGAAAAATCTAATGAAGAGTCAAAAGAAAACTTAGGCTACAGCTGAGGAAAGCTTATGAAAGAACTGCGTAGTTGGCCTAGGCCTATTGCCATATTATTCTAGCAATGTGCAACCTACCTACAACAAATATAGTAGCCTAGGCCCAATAAGAGTGTTAATTGCTAAATTGGAATTATTTCGACACTATGGCCTATTTATTGCCTTACCTCCTTACTTCATTTGCACACACTGTATACTGATTTTCTATTGTGTTATTGACTGTACGTTTGTGTTGTTGTTTTTGTCGCACTGCTTTGCTTTATCTTGGCCAGGTCGCAGTTGTAAATGAGAACTTGTTCTCAACTGGCCTACCTGGTTAAATAAAGGTGAAATTAAAAAAAAATTAAAGAGAGGAGGAAAAAATGCAAATTATTTTATAATTATGCAGTTCTGAGGACAGCAGAGTTGCTCTGCAGCCCATGATGATTTACAACCCATCACAAGACACACAGCCAGCGAAGGGCTCTTTGACTGTGTCTATCATGACACAAGGCGAGACCCAGATACAGTCACAGGAGGCAAATGGTTGGAGTCTTACAATATTTATTAATCCAAAAGGAGTAGGCAAGAGAATGGTTGTGGACAGGCAAAAGGTCAAAACCAGATCAGAGTCCAGGAGGTACAGAGTGGCAGACATGCTCGTGGTCAAGGCAGGCATAATGGTCAGGCAGGCGGGTATAGAATGAGTGTCAAAACCGGGAGGACTATAAAAAGGAGAATAGCAAAAACCAGGAGAACGGGAAAACCGCTGGTTGACTTGGAAAAACATACAAGACGAACTGGCACAGAGAGACAGGAAACACAGGGATAAATACACTGGGGAAAATCAGCAACGCCTGGATGGGGTGGAGACAATCACAAGGACAGGTGAAATAGATCAGGGCGTGGACAGTGTCACTTTTTCCATCTGCGCCTAGGCTAAATTATTTCAATTTCCTCCTATGTACTTCATTCATTTTCAGTCATGCTTTTGGATGATGGCATTAGACTTTTTTGGGGGTGGGGGGGGGCAAGTGACTTCAGTAAAAAAATTGTCATACTTGTCCAAATGACAAGTGGCTAAAAAAGTTAATGTCAAACCCTGAGTAGAGTGCAGTACTGTACCATACAGTGCCATACTGTACCATACTGTACCATACAGTACAGTTTAGTCTAGTACAGTTATATTTTTGTCTTGCCCATTCACCCTCTGAATGGCACACATACACAATCCATGTCTCAATTGTCTCAAGGCTTAAAAATCATTCTTTAACCTGTCTCCTCTACTACATTGATTGAAGTGAATTTAACAAGTTACATCAATAAGGGATCATAGCTTTCACCTGGTCAGTCTATAGCTAGGTTTCCATCCAATTTGCGACAGATTTTCATGAGAATATTCTAAAATCCACAGAAAAACAATACGCACATTTTCCCACCAGAGATGTGTTTCCATCAAATTGACTTGTTGCAGATAAAAGGCTATGCGTGATGACGTAGTGCACATAAAAATACCTTTACATTTTCTTGTACCGAATAAAAAATACAAGTTAAATGGGTTTCCATCACATTTTCAACTCTACTGATGGTTTTCTCACAATAAATGTTACATAGTGAGTGTGCCCACTCTGGTATTGGCACGTGCAGACACAGTCTGCTCGTTGTTGGCTAGAGCGCACGTATAGCCTACATGACGAGATTATTATGGACAAAAGAGAGAGATTATTTGTATTTGTCAAACGGCAGCCAAGCATCGATAATCATGCACTTTCACCAGCCTGTGAAGTTCATCTAGTTTGGGGTTTGTCCCAATTACATTTGGCTTCCGCCACGCAAGCTGGGATAGCTGGAAGGAGTTGCTTGCCTGGGACGGTGCGAGAGGGGAGTGGACGCATGACTGGGGGTCATCGAACATTGCTTGGTCTTGCGACGAACAAAAGCATGGCTCTCTACCAATAAGCAGTGAAGCTAGGACGTCGATCTAGTCACTGCGACACGGTAGTGGGTTGAGCTTAATGAGAGAGAAAGCTATTAATTTGACCCTTTTAAGCCTTGTGGCGAGCTAGCCAGGTTAGCTAAGCCTTGCAGCTAAGCCATGTGACGCTAGCTACCAAAGGAGACAATGGTAAGAAAAAGAATAAAAGCAAATTCTTGCCTGAAGTGAAAACTTTCCTTTCGGCAAAGTCAGCCAACACAGAAGACGAAAGCTGAAAACATGTGCTCGGTGTTGTAACCTCATGTCACACCTGTGAACAGTTTAACATGAAAACAGATCAAGTCGTGCTAAGGAGCACTTAGAGTAGTACTCTTCGTGAGGAAGAGAGGTGAGAAGACCAGAGGGSGGGCGAGTGACTCCTTACGATGAGGGGAGGGGCTCACCTTGTTCGCTACTTGACCTGTCTGTCTCTGACATACGTGTGTGATTGGTTCTTCGAGCTTCTGAGATTCTGGAGAATCCCACATTTGAGATATCGAAATTAATAATTTAAAAAATAACTCTAATCCTAGACCAGTTTTGTTTTGCTTGTTAGTTCAGTGGTTCCCGACAGAGAGAGGGTTAGGCTTACCTTGGTGCTGATGAGTTTGGAGACTACGTCTCGAGCGTGGACATCGATAGTACAGATGGTCATGATCTTCTGACGGTCTCCTCTGGACAGCTCTCCAATCAGCAGCGTGATCAGAGTGTTCAGCTGGATCACCTGTTTCTTGAAGTAGTCCTTGAGGGCGTTCTCATAGCCCTCCTCCAGTCTGGCGAATGCTATGCCCACCTCTGTGGTCCACCAGATTTGRGTGGTGGCCAGGGCAATCTGGAACACAACACAACACAGGTTGAGATATGTACTCGCAACAACATTTTTTGTGATGATTTGAGTTATCTGCACACAAATCAAGATGGTGCTGCAGTGGATAGCAGCCATTTCATGGGCTCCTAATTTGTGTGTTTCTTTACACTGATCTTAACTTTTGTTGTACATGTCTTCTCCATCATTTCCTATGACCGAAAACAGCTTCTGGACATCAGAACAGCGATCACAAAACTTGATTTGGATGACAAATTCTACTTCAAYGTGTCGGCAGCTCTGGACGTTCTGCTTACTCCAGACCAGGCCCTAATCCCCAGGACTCGAAAGAGGAAGCAACGCAGCAAGAGAGGCAAACGCCATTTTTAAGAGAGGCCACTCTCCATATTTTCAAGCATAGTGGTGGCTTCATCATGTTATGGGTATGCTTCTACTCATTAAGGACTGGGTCGTTTTTCAGGATAAAAAATCAATGTAAAGGAGGTAAGCACAGGCAAAATCCTAGAGGAAAACCTGGTTCAGTCTGCTTTCAACTGGACACTGGGAGATGAATTCACCTTTCAGCGGGACAATAACATAAATCACAAGGGCAAATCTATACTGGAGTTGCTTACCAAGAAGACAGTGAATGTTCCTGAGTGGCGGAGTTACAGTTTTGACTTAAATCTACTTGAAAATCTATGGCAAGACTTGGAAATGGTTGTCTAGCAATGATCAACAACCAATTTGACAGACCTTGAAGAATTTAGAAAAGAATTATGGGCAAATGTTGCACAATCCAGGTGTGGAAAGCTCTTAGAAACTTACCCAGAAAAACTCACAGCTGTAATCACTGCCAACTGTATTTCTACAAAGTATTGACTCAGGGGCATGAATACTTATGTAAATTAGATATTTCTGTATTTTATTTTCAATAAATTTGCGAACATTTCTAAAATCATGTTTAACCAAGAGATAGGTGAGAGTACAGACCTGGGCTGGGTAGTCAAACAGCCACTGTTCTCTGGGTTTCTCCTCGTAGGCCTGGACAGCCTCTCCAAACTCCACTCTCAGAGTGGCACACATCCTCTCCAGCACACGGTTCAGCCACATCTCCACCTGCACACAAACACAGAAGGAACATCTAAAAAATATTGCATAGCATTGACTGTAGTATACAGAGCCCTAATGTAAGAGTTACACACTTAGTTATACAGTAGTATATGACTGTTTCCACACCTGTCCTGAGCAGTCACAGTCCTTGTCAAAGGTGACATACTCAATCTCTTCACTCCACATTCCCAGGGCCACCTTGATGGGCTTGCCACTCTCATCCAGCTGGAACTTGAGGTTGGACAGGCTGTCAAACAGCTTGGACAGATGCTTGCTGACCTGCAGATGGGAATACAGACAGTCACACACTGGAGATATGGGATAATATGTGGTCTGTTGCTGTGTTCTGTAGATGTACTGGCTGCCTGRAAGTGTACCTCCACAGGGTCGTTTCCATTGGACAGGATGTCCAGCAGGTCAGCAGAGGAGACAAAGTAGAACCTGGGGAAGGCCAGACGCTTGGTCTCCAGGTACTCAGCCAGAGCCTTCTCACACATAGCCAGTCTGAGGGGCAACACACATGGAGATAACCATTATAGTTATTGATTGGCATGGTCAAACCAGGGCAACATTGAAATCTTATATAATGTAGCTATATCTGTTCTAAGCCATTGTTTTACCCTGTCTCCAAACCCTCCAGTTTCTCCAGAAGCCCTTTCTTATTGGTGGACTCCACCACGTTGGTAACCTTCGTTGCCTCAGCCATGATTTCCTTGAAGTCCATGTCGATGCCATCAAATCGTTTGGAGTCTTCGGGCAGTTGGCAGCGGATGTCCTCAGAGCCAATGAAGATGCTCTCCAGATGGGTCCAGGTGCGCTGCACAGTGAACCAGATGGAGATGACGGAGTCTGCAGTGGACAGCCTATGCTGCCAGCCAGACACCTCCTCCAGAAAGTGAGCGATGTACTTGGAGGTCATCAGAGTCTGCAGCTGTACCTGAGGTCACCAAAGAAGAACAGGGGTTAGTCACTGATGTCATACATCTCCATAGTCATCAGGAAGTACATCTGCACAGGGACACAAATTATGGAGGTCCCAGTGAATGGAACTCAATGGACAGATCTCAAATGACACTCTATAGTGCACTACTGGCACTGCATGAAATGAGTGTGGTGACTGCCTATCTAATCCTGTTTGATGTGGTTGTGTGTTGTGTGTCGTGTACCTGGTTGTCTTCCAGAGTTTCCACCAGCTCCTCGTTGGGTTTGAGCAGCATGGTGCCTGTCCGGCCATGAGGCTCGTGTTCAAACACCATGGAGCTCCACGTGCTGTCCAGCTCGGCCAGAGTCTGAGGGGAAGGAAGGAGACCACAGGGCAGGGGTTAGTAGGGGGAGGGAGACTAAAAGGCCTGTTCACTATAATCACTAACCTATAATCACTAGGCTAACCACTATAGTTTCTATATGTGTCCTCACCTTCTCCATGCCAGACTCCTTGACGGCCTTGTCCACGATGCTGCGCACCTCGTCCTCAAACTGGTGCAGGTTGAGCTTCAGCAGGTCCTCAAAGGTGGTCTTCTCAGACATATCAAACTTCACCTGGGGGTGGACATGGATTACAGGTTCAGTAAAAGCTTTATAACCTAGCTCTTAGCTATATGATAAGGTATCAGCTCTTTATGACACATCATCAGTCCTGAATGTAATAAGGAAATGGAGAGAAGCATTTTCCAATGTCATTGGATGCATCCCTAATGGCATCCTACTTCCTATATAGTCCTATAAAGGGAATAGGGTGCCATTTGGGACACGGCCATTGGTGCCTTTGACTGAAGCTGACTTGTACCTTGGTGGCCATCATGAGCTGCAGCCAGTGGCGGTCCCTGATGGCCGGGTTCTGCAGTTCTCCCACGGCGCGCAATGACGTCATCATGTTCTTCACCATGCTGTCCAATCCGGTAAAGGCGTCCCAGGCTCTCATCTCCTTGTCCAGCCCCTTGATGTCCTTGGCGTACTTCTTGGTGTCCATATCCATCTCCTCCACGTTGATGTCCTTCCACAGGGTGGTCTTCCAGTCATCCATGTTCCCGCTCACCTGCAGCCACAACCAGCACACAGTCACTCACTGTCCGTCAATCTATTGAATCAGTCTCATTGACTTTCGAACCATTGACACAGGTCAGCATAAGATCAGAGTAGAGAATGCTCCAAAGATGAATAAAAAAAAATCTATTAACCAGAATGACACTATTGCATGCATCCAGATTTTTCTCCCCATCATGTTTATGCTTTTTTTCAAAACACCAGTATGCCTGTGAGCTGTGGAGTCTTACCAGCAGGATCATGTCCCAGAGTTCTTTGAGCAGGACGATCTCCTTGCGGCAGGTTTTGAGCTGTTTGTAGTCGGGAACATTCACCTCAAACAGACCGGCTGAGTTTGACAGGCCCTCCATCTCTTCCTCCAAGCCCATGATATCCATCTGAATCTGTGGTTACCCACCGGATTGGAAGGTTTAGGGTTTATACTCAACACAGAGCTTAAATTTACATTTACATTTAAGTCATTTAGCAAACGCTCTTATCCAAATTAGATCCACAAAAGATTTTGAACTACTCACATCATCGAGAGCCCCGTGTGGGTTTTCAAAAGAGAATTGGAAGAAGGGCTGCTGTCTGAACTTCTCTCTAAACTCATACTGTTTGATCTGTGGACACAAAGGACTCACAGCTTCACACCATGCCCATAGAGTATCTCTCTCTTCGTCCGTCGTCTCTATGTGAGTTACATAGATGTAGCTACATACAGTGGGGAGAACAAGTATTTGATACACTGCCGATTTTGCAGGTTTTCCTACTTACAAAGCATGTAGAGGTCTGTAATTTTTATCATAGGTACACTTCAAATGTGGAAGACGGAATCTAAACAAAATCCAGAAATCACATTGTATGTTGTTTAAATAATTTAATTTTGCATTTTATTGCATGAGCATAAGTATTTGATCACCTACCACCAGTAAGAAATTCCCGGCTCTTCACAGACCTGTTAGTTTTCTTTAAGAAGCTCCTCCTGTTCTCCACTCATATACCTCGTGATTAACTCAACCTGTTCTGAACTCGTTACCTGTTATAACATAACACCTGTCAGCACACTCAATCAAAAGCATTCCAACCTCTCCACAATGGCCAAGACCAGAGAAGCGTGTGTAAGGACATCAGGGATAAAAATTGTAGACCTGCACAAGGCTGGGATGGGCTACAGGACAATAGGCAAAGCAGCTTCTTGAGAAGGAAACGATGTTGGCGCATATTAGAAAATGGAAGAAGTTCAAGATACGGTCAATCACCCTCGGTTGGGCTCCATGCAATTTCACCTCGTGGGGCATCAATGATCATGAGAAGGTGAGGGATCAGCCCAGACTACACGCAGGACTGGTCAATTACCTGAAGAGAGCTGGGACCACAGTCTCAAAAGACCATTAGTAACACACTACGCCGTCATGGATTAAAATCCTGCAGCGACGCAAGGTCCCCCTGCTCAAGCCAGCGCATGTCCAGGCCCGTCTGATAGTTGCCAATGACCATCTGGTATGATCCAGAGGAGGAATGGGAGAAGGTCATGTGGTCTGATGAGCAAAAATAAGGTTTTTGCTCTAAACTCCACTCGCCGTGTTTGGAGAATAGAAGGATGAGTACAACCAAGAACACCATCCCAACCGTGAAGCATGGAGGTGGAAACATCATTCTTTGGATGCTTTCTCGCAAAGGGGACAGGACGACTGCACCGTATTGAAGGAGGATGGATGGGGCATGTATCGCGAGATCTTGACCACACACCTCCTTCCCTCAGTAAGAGCATTGAAATGGTCGTGGCTGGGTCTTTCAGCATGACAACGACCGAAACACACAGCCGGGCAACTAAGGAGTGGCTCCGTAAGAAGCTCTCAAGGTCCTGGAGTGGCCTAGCCAGTCTCCAGACACTGAACCCAATAGAATCATTGGAGGGGCCGAAAGTCCGTATTGCCCAGCGACAGCCCCGAAACCTGAACTCTGAGAGATCTGTAGGGAGGAGTGGGCCAAAATCCCTGCTGCAGTGTGTGCAAACCTGGTCAAGAACTACAGGAAAGTATGATCTCTGTATTGCAAACAAAGGTTCTGTACAAAATTAAGTTTTGCTTTTCATGATGTATCAAATAAGTTATGATACTAGACAAATGCAACAATTAATACTTACATTATCACAATGTGATTTTCTGGATATTTTGAAGTGATACCTATGATAAAAAATTACAGACCTCTACATGCTTTGTAAGGTAGGAAAACCTGCAAAATCGGCAGTGTATCAATACTTGTTCTCCCCACTGTATATCAATGTGTTAAAAATTACCTAATTGTTGGCATTTCCTTTCGGACGATTGTGACTTCATGTGCTTGCAATGGAGCCAAGTTCTTTTGAACTTGGAGGGAGTCTTTTTCACGTTATTCCAGTGCTCTGGAAGATCCTAAACCAAGACACATCGTTTATGTTTAAAGGCTAATAAAGCTTAGCTTCTTGTTTTGTTATTGAGCAAGGGAACCCATGTAGTAAAGAGGTTCTGCCTTGCTTAGAGCTGCCTAAAAACAATATCTCTAAGTGATCCTAGATCTGTAGTAAGGTGCCACTTTTACCTGGAGTCAGATCTGTTGTGTCGCCTACCTGTAGCTGAGCATGGACTCGTCAGGCAGCTCCTCTCCAAAGTCTTTGAGGAACTGGATGGTTTCCTTGAGAGGGGAGAACATGGTGTCTGTGGCTGCCTGTCTGTCTTTCATCCTCATCAGGTGACCCATGACCCCCACCAGGCCCTGGTAATCCCCTTCCTCCACTGTCTTGGTCAGCCCATCCTCCACCTCCTTGATGAAGCCATCCAGGTCCCTCAGGCTGGGAACACAAACACAACACAACCCACCCACACAACACAAAACACGCCACACACACACACACACACACACCACACACACACACACCACACACACACACACACACACACAAAGCGCGCTCACACACACACACAACACACACACCACACCCAACACAAACACACGCAGACAAAGATGCGCTCACACACACACCCACACAGCAGCAGCAGACAATTAAAAGTTGAAGAAAGTCTTCATCCTACCAATGAATTCCATTCTGAAGGTCTTTAACGCAACACCCAGCAGTACTATTGTCCTGTCACTGTTGGTCTGTACCTGTTGGTGACTCGGTCTATGAGGAACTGTTTGAACATGAGGCTCCAACGTTTGATGGTGTTGAGCAGGGCATGTTTGAAGGGACGGATGTCAATCTGGAGCCAGTGCTGCAGCACCTGGGAGTTCTCCAAGTTGCTCACCTCCTTGTACAGTTTCTCATACATATCGATCTGTAGGGGAACACACACAGCACTCATTGGGACCAACCCTGGAGAACCTAACACTCCTACATCAGTGGAGGCTGCTGAGGGGAGGACGGCTCATAATAATGTCCAGAACAGAGTAAATAGAATGGCATCATACACATGGAAACCATGTGTTTGATGTATTGATATCATTCCAGTCATTCCACTCCAGCCATTACTACGAGCCCGTTCTCCCCAATTAAGGTGCCACCAACCTCCTATGTCCTAAATAAGTTGCTAAGAGTCCCTACTGTGTTTTAGGGGGTGCATCCTAAATGGCACACTATTCCCTAAAGAGTGCATTACTTTTGACCGGAGTCCTACGGGAATAGGGAGTCATTTGGGATGCAGCCAGGGACTTCTTTCTGTACCTCTTCCTTGAAATCTTTCAGTGTGGGGGGGTTTTTGGGCACGCTGTCCTCTCCGTGCGCCTCAATCTCCTCCGGGGAAAGAACTTTGCCGTAGAGGAGGAACTGCTCCATGAAGTCGTCCCTGTCATCCTGCCACAGGTAGGCGTATTTATAGAGCACGTCCCGATACTCCTGGGCCTCTTTCATGGCCCCAACCACCTGGTTCAACACATTCTCACGCATGTCTGACAGCTCTGACATCTCATCCAACTCCACCTTGAGGGACACATGGGACAAACATACAAAGACACACACCATAGTTTACACAGGGTATGATGGTTCAAAATGGGACACACACATAGGTAACATTCAATCTCACACACACACACACACAGGGTTGTACTCACTTCGTAGCATGTTTTGTTGGTCATTGATATCCGAGGAACTAGTTCAGCAGCTTGGTACACATCATGGATGAGACTCTCGACCAGGTCGTAAAAGCCATCAGATATGCCATAGACCAAAGACGGGTAGAACGATGTGTCTCCATCCTCCAATTCAAAACGCACCTCAAAGAGTGGGTTTATACTCGACTGCAAGTCAACACAACACGCCAGTTAGTAGCACATAAAGGGATTTAACACGACTGATATCTATGAGGGTTTGTCTCTGAGATGAATTATACCTTGGCGAGCATGTTACTAGCAAGGAACTTGAGAGACACATTGACGACTTTGTAGAACCCGTCCAGGACTTTGTCATCAATGTAGTCGACGTAGGCCATCCACGAGTCAGTGCTCTCATCTGCTCCAAACAGCTTTTTATTCTCCTACAGACACCAGATACACAGACTCTTCAGCATGGCACACTTATCAAACATTGACTTTCCAAAACATTAAGAACACCTGCTCTTTCCATGACATAGACTGACCAAGTGAGAACTATGATTCCTTATTGATGTCACCTGTTAAATCCACTTCAATCAGTGTAGATGAAGGGAAGGAAACAATTTAAAGAACAATTTTTAAGCCTTAAGAAACTTGAGACATGGATTGTGCATATGTGCCATTCAGAGGGTGAATGTGCAAGACAAAATATTTAAGTGCCTTTGAACGGGATGTGGTAGTAGGTGCCAGGCACACCGGTTTGTGTCAAGAACTGCAACTCTGCTGATACACTCTCCTGTGTGTATCAAGAATGGTCCACCACCCAAAGGACATCCAGTCAACTTGACATAACTGTGGGAAGCATTGGAGTCAACATGGGCCAGCATCCCTGTGGAACACTTTCAACACCTTGTAGAGTCCATGCCYTGATGAACTGAGGCTGTTCTGAGGGCAAAAGGGGGGGTGCAACTCAATAGGTGTTCTTAATGTTTTGTACACTCAGTGTACTGAACACTCTCCCATAGTGTACTTATTCACTGTTTGTTACATACTGTATGTAGTAGTTGTTTCTTTACCTGTGTCAGTTGGTGGAGTTTCTGGCCAGACTCTTTGATGGCAGCGTACTTCTTGTTAAGGGCTGCTTGTCTTCCATCCAGGTCCAGCAGAGAGTCCTTATTGTCCTTCCTCTCAAACATGGGGCTCACAGACCACTCCTGTCAGTCACATCACAATACAACCATCACATCTCCCCTCCAGTGGTACAGTACAGAGGGGAAAGCAGGGGTGTATCAGATAGACAGTCCTAACCTCCATGATTATGTGCATGGCCTCCACGTTGGTCTTAGCCTGGTTGATTCTGCTCTCAAAGTTATGCAAGTTGTCTCTCATCTGCTGGATGTACTCCCACACACCTGGCACACACATAAGTGACCATTATGACCATCTGTTATGAATATGACTAGTAATGTTGTGATCATCAGCCTTCAGTCCAGTACCTTCCCCGTGCCAGCTCAGAGTGCTCTCAGCCAGGGCCAGTTTCTCATCGATGCCCTTCAGCTCCTCCTCAAGCAGCGGAAACTCCACTGGCAGGACTGTGGCTAGGATCTGTGGATGACAGATACCACCTCAGAAGTTTGAGTTTGTGTCTTTCAGTTGCAGTTTTAGAATTAAAACTCCACTCCTTGTATGTTAACCAAACATACATATATTCATCCATCTGTCTATGCCCTCCCTTCCAGTGTCCTGTCCTGTACCTGGTTGTACCAGGAGACGATGAGGTCCAGGTTGCCCACGTATTTTCTGAAGGTCTCACTCTGGGAAAAGACTTCAGCAGCGCTGGGAGGCACGTCCTGCTGGCCCTGGATGGTCAGATACTTCACCTCCCTCAGAACGGCCACCAGCTGCAGCGAGATAAACATGTTACTCCTTTCACACCTCACAGACCAGACACACAGAGATATGGCTAACTCTAGCATAGTCTGCTTAGTCTATAGAAAGTGTCAAGACAGAGAGCGAGAGAGCGAGAGAGAGAGAGAGAGAGAGAGTGTGTGTGTGTGTGTGTGTGTGTGTTTAGAGGGTGTTTCCCAGCCAGACCTGCTTGTTGAAGTTGACACTGAGGACGTTGTTCTTGGTGTTGCGTAGAAGCAGAGGCTGCTCCAGGTTGAACTGGCAGTCAGTGTCGACCCGGGATGTCCACTCTGTGTACACGCTCACACAGTACTGGTGCAGCAGCCCCATCATCTCTTCATACTTCTGGAACACCAGCCTGGCCTCATCCGTGTCCATACACCTGGATACAACACAACACAGGACTGTTAGCCTCCAATACACACTGACAGCAACTGTCTGCAAGACCGTTTTAATGCATTTCATTTCAACATGCGTAGTCATAGAAAAAAAGTTAAAAGGTGTCTCAGATGCTTTGTGCATAGTTAACCAGGACACTGACAGTAGTGTATACTAGAGTATGAGTGGCGGACCATACTACAGCACGTACGGGTGGTGGATAGCCTTGAAGTTCTTCATGGGGATCTGGATGCGGTCTTGTACCTCCCGGGCCCAATTGAGTTGCCCGGCAACGTGGGGCATGTTTTTGGCAATGGGCGGGAAGCCTTTGCATGTCTCCACGGCTGCCATCTGGGCGTCGTACACCAGCTTGGTGTGGTCCAGCTCTGAGCTGAACATTTCCACCAGCTCCTTGTACTTAGACCAGATCTGGTTCTGGATGTGAGGGCGCTCCAGGATGAAGCCAAACATGTCCAACATCTACATGCAGGAGGAAATGGAAGGGGGTTTTGAAGAGTGACTTTCACTACTGTACATACTTTAGGTTTCAGAACACCTTACATTAGACTGACCTTGACAGCAGACTCTGTGGAGGCACAGTCATCAAAAGCCTGGCACAGGATGGTGCCTAACCGTCTCTCAAAGTCCAAGATCTGGTACTGGAACTTCCTGAAGTTCTCATCAAAGCTCTGAGGGAGAGGGAAAGAGGAGCAACTCTGAACAACACAGCTGGCTCTGCATCTGACATTACACCTCATTCCCTAGTAGTGCACTACTCTGAACAACACAGTTGGCTCTGCGTCTGACATTACAACCTCATTCCCTAGTAGTGCACTACTCTGAACAACACAGCTGGCTCTGCGTCTGACATTACACCTCATTCTAGTAGTGCACTACTCTGAACAACCACAGCTGGCTCTGCGTCTGACATTACACCTCATTCCCTAGTAGTGCACTACTCTGAACACACACAGCTGGCTCTGCGTCTGACATTACACCTCATTCCCTAGTAGTGCACTACTCTGAACAACACAGCTGGCTCTGCTCTGACATTACACCTCATTCCCTAGTAGTGCACTACTCTGAACAACACAGCTGGCTCTGCGTCTGACATTACACCTCATTCCCTAGTAGTGCACTACTTCTGAACAACACCAGCTGACTCCTGCGTCTGACATTACACCTCATTCCCTAGTAGTGCACTACTCTGAACAACACAGCTGGCTCTGCGTCTGACATTACACCTCATTCCCTAGTAGCGCACTACTTTTGTCCAGAGCCAAGGTTGGTTACCTTGTTGCCTGTGTCGATGGCGTCGTATTTGCACTCTGCGAATATTTTGATGAGATCAAGGAACTCCTCGTAGATGCTGAAGACCATGTTTCCCAGGGCGCTGCCTCGGACCCCCTGGATGTCCACCTTCTCCAGCTTTAGCAGCTCCACTGACACCGCATACACCTCCTACCAGACACAGGTTAGCCCAGAGTGAGTGAGTGTGAGTGTGAGTGTGAGTATGAGTATGAGTATGAGTATGAGTATGAGTATGAGTATGAGTATGAGTATGAGTGTGTGTGTGTGTGTGTGTGTGTGTGTGTGTGTGTGTATACCTCTATGGTCTGTAGACGCTGCAGGAAGGCATCCAACCTGGTAAACACCAGGTGTGAAGGGAAATCCCAGTTCTTTGAGTTTCCATTCTAGAAGACACAAATGTACCGAGGTAGTTGACTCTAGTCATAGAGTTGTAACACTTGAAGGTTTGATGAAATGTTGCCTTGAGTGTTGTAAAATAGGTGAGAGTGTAAGAATGTATACTGACTTTGAAGTATTTGTCCATGTCGACTTTGCACTGGTTGTAAGTCTCTCTGAGGGTCACCAAGGTGACAATGCTCATCCTGATGTTTCCCAGAATCTCGTCGATCTCCCCCACAAGGCCCTTCATCACCTCCTCTGGACCCAGGAAGTTCCTTGTCTGCAGCACACAGGAGGACAGTCTCCAAAATATGAATGTATGTAGCCGTTTCTTTACTAGGTGAAATGTGTTTTTGTAGTAGGGGCTAGGTCTGAGAAGTGTCATGGGGATAGGGGGTAAGTATATTCTGATTGGAGTTATTAAAAAGACATTGAAAAGACATGCACTTTGAAAAAACATCACTGACAATTACCATATCAATGAAGAGGTTGCAGATTTCTTGGAGGATGACAATGATCCTAGCAGGGTGGCTGTAGTGCTCAGAGTTAGCCCAGGTTAGACATACTGTGTGCATCACAGCTCCCACGTAGGTTGGCAGCTGCAAATAGGACAGAGGGAAAAGGTGTAAAGTGAAGGTTGAAAGATAATTATCTGAATTAATAGGATGGACACATGAAGCTGTTTTCACCTGTGAGTACTCCAACTGTTCAATCTCATCAAGTATCTTCTGCAGTGGCTTCAGATAAAGCACAATATCCCGTGCTTCCGTCCGACCTACAGTGGAGGAGGGTGGCATAACATAAAATGCATGCAGGTCCACGACCATTTGTGTTCAAAGAGAGAAATCTGAGTTAGTGAAAACATTGTTTAACCTTCATTGACATCCCTGTAGATACTCTTCAGTGCTGGCCAGTAGGTACTTGATGCTTTTTCAACAATTTCTGCCATCTTGCACACTTTTGGATCCATCAACTTCAGAAAAAAGAAAGGACCATGACCAATTGACCTATCGGTATTCACACTCCTGATACCTGCAGCGCAGCTCGAGTTAGGGTTAGATTCAATCAGATTTACATCCACATAGCGTTGTTTTGGCAGTGTCGGAACTGCATTAGAACTGTCAAATCCACAAGCGGCCTGTTGCGTTACCTTATCACGGACACTGCCATTGGATGCAACTAAACCACACAGACTTTAATCCGATAAAGCCCACGCAGCCGTGTTAGAAGTTCATGCAGCTACGTTACGAATTCAAACGCTCAAATTAGACTGATTGCCATAAATCCTCGATCCAAATTAACATGAAAACATGCATTAGCCTAACATCAATGGTTTGACATTGGAGAGTCATTATTGCTAACATCGATAGAGCCTACGATTTCTACAAGCACCGTTTAGAAGTTGTAACGCAGTAGGTATAATAAGGAAGGGAGTCGTTTGTGAGACACGGGAGCAGCAACTCATCAATATGTCAGCTCATACCTAGCCCAGAATGTACTCTTAAGAAGCCAAATGTATTTTCTTTAATTTAACCCTTATTTTACCAGGTAAATTGACTGAGAATACATTCTCATTTACAGCAACAACCTGAGGAATAGTTACAGGGGAGATGAATGAGCCAATTGTAAGCTTGGGATGGTTAGATGACTGTGATGGTATGACAGCCAGATTGTGAATTTAGCCAGGACACCAGGGTTAACATTCCTACTCTTACAATAAGTGCCATGGGATCTTTAATAACCACAGACAGTCAGGACACCTGTTCAACAACCCATCCAAAATACAGCACACTACACAGGGAAATGGCATATTTTTTTTTTAGACCAGAGAAAAGAGTGCCTCCTACTGACCCTCCAACAGCTTAGCTTCAGAAGCAAGTCAGCAGTGGGATGCAGGATGGTATGCTCCTGGCTAAAGTTACCATTACTCCTTAAGGTCCAAGGACAAGAGAACGACTGATAATCAGCCCGGCTGATATTGGCCTTTTCTAGTCTATCGGCCTTTCTCTATCGGCTTTGCCGATAGTCCCTCTACATAGCAAAATTGTTGCTATGCCAGCTGCCACTCACCACCTGCACAATGCAGAAGAATGTCTAGCTGGAAAAATCTGCAGCAGCAAGCTAGATCATTATCCAACAGAAAGGTGCAGTATTGACACAGTGACCAAAATCGACCAGCCGCAATCGTATCTGTAAATTGACAATTGATAGTCGGATTAGATGATTGTCATAATAGGGAAAGAATAAAGTGTTTTAAAATGCCTAAATAAAGGTTGTCAATAGGGTTAGCTACCTAAGAATCTTCCTACATGTTTATGGACCAAGAACGCTGTAGATCAGTGTGCGTGTGTGTGTTCTCACTTCTCAAACTATGGGCAGATTTCAGTCATTCAGACAGAACGTGCATCATTGTTTTATCTTTTTTCCTACTGTCGCTCTCCTTGTTAAATATTATTCACATTTGTGGCTTTACGCCATTGAGCTAGTTCTCATAGTAGCAGTAAACAGCAGCAAGTGATATGAGAAGCAAGTATATGAGCGATGGGAAGATGTGAAAGGGAGCGGAGATACAGCCTTGCTCTATCCAATCGTAGCAGTAGGATCAAGTTACAACCCGCCCATTTCTTGACAGCTGAACTAGCCAATTTAATTGTTTCTAATTTCGAGAGTCCCGCCCTGTTCAGCCGCCCACTAAAACCCTGGCTGGATGTTGATGTCCTAGGTCAGGGTTCTCCAACCCTGTTCCTGGAGAGCTACCTTCCTGTAGGTTTTCAGAAGCTCAAGTCAGCAGGATGTGGGCATTGTTATTAGGAAGGCCGTCTACTATGGATCGCTAAAATAATGATTATGATCACACCATCAATTTACAGTGGCAAGAAAAAGTATGTGAACCCTTTGGAATTACCTGGATTTCTGCATAAATTGGTCATAAAATTGTATCTGGTCTTCATCTAAGTCACAACAATAGACAAACACAGTGTGCTTAAACTAATAACACACAAGCAATTATACGTTTTCATGTCTTTATTGAACACACAGTGTAAACATTCAACCAGCGTCTCTAGTAATACCCGTCTGAATAGGGCTATAACATGGCAAAGAATAGGCTTATCAGCGTAGAGTGCAATGTCTGCACTGGGATCCTGCGCACAGCAGAAATATCTCTGAACTATTCTAGTTCCTAGACATCACCTTCTAAATTCAAACAAAATAGGCATTTTATAGGCTAAGTTGATGAGCAAGTGGGCGGCATCATGCTCATGTCAGTCCTCTAGAACGCAGATGTAGTCTTCCTAGTAGGACTCTGCAATAATGAGGTGATGTGTACATGTGTGCGCATCTGTTTTTACTCCAACCATAGGAGTTGGAGTCGAGCAAGAGTCGACTCCTTCAACTACGACCACAGGAGTCGGAGTCAAGCAAGAGTCGACTCCTTTTACTCCAACCACAGGAGTCGGAGTCGAGCAAGAGTTGACTCCTTTTACTCCAACCACAGGAGTCGGAGTCATCTCCACGAATCCTGGAGTTGTGCACCATTACTGCTATGCAGCTGTCAGCCAACGCTGGTTAACACTGGTTATTACTGGCTATCCAGACTCCTTTCTCCAGCGAAATGCTACGCCACACCCACGGACGTTAGTTTCTTCTCCGCAATGAGTCTAGATCTGAGTACCTACCCAACCCTTCACCGAATGCGAGCACATTCGGGGCCGTCTGATCGGTACAGAAAACGATGGGTTGGGCCAGAGCCAGAACACACGTGGGTAAAGCGGCGGTTTGAAAATGTGTCATTGGCTTTGATACTCTGATCGGTTAGAGACAATACAATCGCTTATGACAATACAAACGCCCCTCGTCACCACAAACAACTTCAATGATGGCAGTCTCAGACTAAAGTATGTAGAGAATGTCAGATCAGGGGAATAATTTAGTGTGAGTCATCAGGCTAGATTAGTGCTTGATCTGATTGAATCCTGACCTGCTAATGCAGGTCCCTTTTCGCTGTCGATTCAACACCACCTATTGTTGGCCTAACCCAATCAGGATCATGGACAGCTCCTAGCACTGACAGCGCACAAAGACACACGTTTCAAACAACAATATCATCTTTCATATTGTAAAATAGGGTACCTGTGCATAAATACACTCCAGGTTCATGAGTCTGTTGCTCCAGAAATCAAACTCCACTCTGGGCAGTGGGTTCAGTCCATCCAGGATCGGCTGGGCAGAGTCTTTACTAAGAACCTCTGTCACCTGGTGAGTCCAGTCGATTATCACCGTCTCAAAGGCATGCATCAACTTACTGTCAATGGAGCAAGAGAGCCTGCATTGGGGGAAAGGAGACAATGCACTGTTTATTTTCAACAGTCAATGTATTATACGATTTGAGTCTTTAGGGGAGGTGACAGTTTAATACCGGTAGGTGTATTCTGAATCTTCAAGAGCATCTGCGTTTGCTGGTAATGGCAGGAATGTTCTGCCTTTGATTTGACCTCCAACGACGAACACCTCATTCTTCAGTTTGTGTGCATGGCGAGACACATCATCTGAAACCACCCTGGGCCAGCATCTGGTGTTGTCTTTGTTGGTGTGTAGAGGGTAAGCAATCTGGAGAAACACTTGTTAAATTTATGAGCGACCGTTTAATTTATCAATAGCTACAACCAGTGCTTGACTTGGGTAGGAGCTCACTGCAGCCGAGTACCAGCCCCTCAAATGTTCTAGCTACTGCTTGAGCTCCTATTCCTCTTGTAGCTAGAATATTAGCTCAAAAATATTGTGGCGCTCCTGCACCTACAGTGGAAGTCGGAAGTTTACATACACCTTAGCCAAATACACTTATACTCAGTTTTTACATACGCTCAGAAGTTTACATACACTCAATTAGTATTTGGTAGCATTGCCTTTAAAAGAAAATACGTTTCGGGTAGCCTTCCACAAGCTTCCCACAATAAATTGGGTGAATTTTGTCCCATTCCTCCTGACAGAGCTGGTGTAACTGAATCATGTTTTTAAGGCCTCCTTGCTCACACACACTTTTTCAGTTCTGCCCACAAATTTTCTATAGGATTGAGGTCAGGGCTTTGTCCTTAAGCCATGGTGTTTATACTTGCGTACTATTGCTTGTACAGATGAACATGGTACCTTCAGGTGTTTGGAAATTGCTCCCAAGGATGAACCAGACTTGTGGAGGTTTACAATTTTTTTAATGAGGTCTTGGCTGATTTCTTTTGATTTTCCCATGATGTCAAGCAAAGAGGCAGTGAGTTTTTAAAATGTTTTTTTTAACCTTTATTTAACTAGGCAAGTCAGTTAAGAACWAATTCTTTTTTGCAATAACAGCCTAGGAACAGTTAACTGCCTTGTTCAGGGGCAGAACGACAGATTTGTACCTTGTCAGCTCAGGGATTTGATCTTGCAACCATTTTCGTTACTAGTCCAACGCTCTAACCACTAGCTTGAAGGTAGGCCTTGAAATACATCCACAGGTACACCGCCAATTGACTCAAATGATGTCAATTAGCCTATCAGAAGCTTCTAAAGCCATGACATCATGTTCTGGAATTTTCAACGCTGTTTAAAGGCACAGTCAATTTAGTGTATGTAAACTTCTGACCCACTGGGATTGTGATACAGTGAATAATACATTTAATAATCGGTAAACAATTGTTGGAAAAATTACTTGTGTCATGCACAAAGTAGATGTCCTAACCGACTTGCCAAAACTATAGTTTGTCAACAAGAAATTTGTGGAGTGATTGAAAAACTAGTTTTAATGACTCCAACCTAAGTGTATGTAAACTTCCGACTTCAACTGTACCGTTAAATATAAACCGCCACATACACTTGAAACAAATAGCCAAACCGAAAATTGCAGACAAAAAATGCTTTCTGCTACTAAAATCAGTGAAATGTAGGCTAAACTGAGAACAGAGTAAAGAGCAGAAATCTCAACTAGCAAGCAAGTCGCAGAAATGAGGAACGCGAAGGGGGGGGGGGGGAATTCTGTCAGGGGGGAGTTTTTCGGCACAACACCGGCACCTATTTCAGTCCAAGTCAAGCATTGGCTTGTGGACTAGTTGACATTGTGCTAGCTAGGCGGCCTGGCCTAACATTACTCACCCCCTCAATTGCGCCGATTGTAGCGTCCACTGGGGAATTCGCGACGTCTCCAATAAATACATTCTTTATATTGTCTTTTGTAATAACTTCTTTATCCTTCTTGATAAAATATACAGCTTTGTTTTTAATTGTTTGCGGAAACTCAAGGCTGCAAACAAGTTGGGATGCTGCATTTAGAGAAATAACAAGGCTATTGACGTCGGATTTTTCAATGAAGTTTCCGATCAAAGTTCGGGTTTCCTCCCCAGCAATAAACTTCTGCCATTTGTCCGGTTTCAACTTTAGCGCCTTTAAAGTCACGTTCTGTAAAAACACGATCCTCTGATCTTCTCCCTCCATGTTATCATACAGTTTGACAGCCACCGTCAGCTATTTCTTAATGTTCTGTGTACCTTAATCTTACCAGCTAATGTTAGCTACCAAGCTAAACTTCAACTGACAAAACGTTGGAAATCAAATGTGAAATACGTTCCTCGCGCTCAGAATGTTTACCCATTCCTAACGGTTTTTGTTTGGACTGTCAATCAGCGCTAAAGGCTCGAGCTATTGAATGTGGAACCTATCATTCCTGTGCCCATAGGTGGATCTCTATGGCGGTCTCCAGTTCTGTCTTGTGTGGTTAAATCCAATGGCTAAATATTTAAAGTTGTGTGTTAACTTCACCTATCAAGTCAAATATTAAACAAAGACAGCAAATATGAGACTTGAGATTTGTTAATCTGAGATCTGGTTATCTGAAATCAAATAAACAAACATATGATGGCATAAAGAGGCACAAACCTTTGATACAAAACAACTTSACAAGTAATTATGTTTTATTGATAAATAAACAAATAATTCAAGCTTGATTTACATTTCATAAACAGTGCATTGTGAACAAAAATTGCTGATTAATTTATCTGCCAATGAAAAACACAGCCCTCCAAAGGGGTCAGTGATGACAGAAATGCATATTATAAGACAACACATTTGTAACAGACATCATACAACTGTATAATAACACTGTAAAAGGTCTTTAAAAAATTATCCCCTGCAAACTTACTGCTGCTTCTGCAAAAGTACTTGTAACAATATCAGAATAAGAGACGGAATATTTCAACCTGAGTAGTGATATTACGATCCTTTGTTTCCCTCTCCCCTTTATTTCTTTCTCCCCTCCCTCCTTAACACCTCTTCCACGTGACTGTGCAGTTGTAGTAACAGAGGTATCAAAACAAGAAACTAAATTAAGAGTAGAACTAACACAGTGATGGCATAACAAGGCTTTTGGCCGAGACAGTATTTTTTWAAACTATTGTGCCGACTCAGCTCCCATATCTCACCCCCGGATCACTGACACAGGCCAATGACCTGGAAACATTTAACAAAACAACAAAGTATCATCTCGACCCGTAAGGGGAGAAAGAGAGAGAGCGAGAGAGGAAACAGTGGTGGTTTGTTATGGGAACCATTCAGAAAGAGATGATGCTCTGTAGTAATGACAGCACTATGAGAAGAGGTTTATGTAAAAAGAGGTTAAATGGCACCTTTCTCTGTTCATTTTATATCAAAGCAAAATATTGCATGATGTAACTTCCTGTAGAGGGCGCTGAAGGAGGTCCAATCCTCTCGGCATCCTGATCTCCATCCTAAACCCGTGCCCCTTCAAAATCCTTCCCTCCAGTGTTTGTGAATATGAAGAAAGCAACATGTAATCAATATGATGACAACTTCCACCTTTCAGATTGTGGGGATATTCTGCTTTCTTATGTACATAATTCCATAGGTCCTTTAGTTCAGGTCCATAGACACTGAGCTATAGAGTAGAGTGAGGCCTGCTTCTCCTGCTGAAGTGCTGGAGCCTGGGTCTTTCCTACAGGCTAGTCAGAGCCRACACCTTCTTCTTCCGGGCTGCCACCATCTCATAGAAGGGGTCCCTGCTGATGGCTTTTCTACAGGGAAGAGGGGGGAGAGCAATATTGATTTTACATTTGGCTCGGGACTAGAGCAGGATCGTACATATCAAGAACAGGACRGGATGGAAGTAAGAGAAGGGTTGTGTCCCAAAAATCACCTTTCTCCCAAAGTGTGCACTTGTTCACTTTCCTTCATGGATATGAAAGGAAATTACTGCTATAAGTCCCCCTAGCCCATGTCTACACCAATCCAATACTTTTAAATTTGTGCGGAGTAGTGAATGTGTGTACACTTCAGAAAGAAGGAGAGGTTATTGGGACAGCCAAGATCTCACTTGATGCTGGTGACCCATTCTTCCTTCTCCTCGGCTGTGGGGGCGGAGATTCGATAGAAGGTGTGGTTGCCCTCGACAACGCGTCCGTCCACCTCGGTCTTACACGCCTTTATCACCTGATCCCTGTGGTCCGGGATGAACAGCTCAAAACAGTTCTGAGAGAGAGAGATGTGACTCAGAGGCTTTTAAAAGGAAACAGGAAGAAAGAGCACAGGAAAAGAGGGAGAAAGAAAGTAACTTACTGGTTTCTTGGAGTCGTCCACCTCTCTAATTGTCAGATTCTCCAGAGGGATGATACCCCTAGGCTCCTTATCCTGGAGGGAGGGAGGAGTGAGAAATGAGAAAGCACAGCGAGAGCATTACAGCTCACAACTGGTACATTGCATGTCATGGAGAAAAAAGCATAACAGAAAAAGAGAGAGGAATAGAAAGAGAGAGNGGGGGGAGAAGTGTGACAGAGGCTTCTAAAAGGAAACAGGGAGCATGGCAGGAGAACGAGCACAGGAAAAGAGAGGGAGAGAGTAACTTACTGGTTTCTTAGAGTCGTCCACCTCTCTAATACTAAGATTCTCCAGAGGGATGATACCCCTAGGCTCCTTATCCTGGAGGGAGAGAAGGTTATAGCTCATAATTGATACAATGAAAGCAATGGAGAAAAAGCATGACAGAAAAAGAGAGAAATAGAAAGAGAGCAACTCACAGTAGTGTACTCAAAGTAGTACAGGCAGTTGTCTGTGAGGATGAACCATCGTCTCTTCCACGTCTTCACACGCCCTCCTGAGGGGGTTAAAGGTCAGAGTTCAATCAGGATTCATAGAAGCTAAATGCAAAGATTAAAGTTGCCCCTAGGCACTCCAGACAGACGGCAGCACAGACATCAGCCAGTACCAGGCAGGAGCCTATGGGCGTGTTCCAGGTCATCTTTAATGCAGTCATGCTTCTCAGAAGGCACATCATGACGACAACAAAGTCGACCATGAACACAATGCATTAGATGACATGTTAATTGGATGGTAGGGTTACATTTAATGGTTGTTTGCGTTTAGAGGTTGATAACRTTAGACCTCACAGCATGAGTAACACAGAGCAGATAAATCACATCTTGCCAACAATTAAACACCATTTAATTCTTTATAATCAAATCATAGTTAACAGTAGATTTTAATTGGACAGAGCAGTGGGTAGTAGGGAAGCAGCAACCTGAAGCAAAGCACATACAGGCTGGGGAGGGTAATGTTTCCAATCCAGACATATATATTACATACCTCCTGGAGACCAAAATCACCCAAACAAAACAAATGAAGAAAAAGACAAAATAAACTACATTAAGCCATTAATATTTCTACTAATTTTTACCATAATTAGGCTCTATTCTATACTGAACAAAAATATTAAGACACAACATGCAACAATTTCAACGATTTTACTGAGTTACAGTTCATATAATGAAATCAGTCAATTTAAATAAAATGTATTAGGCCGTAATCTATGGATTTCACATGACTGGGCAGGGGTGCAGCCCTGGGTGGGCCAGGACCAGCCAATCAGTATGAGTTTCTCTCCACAAAAGGACTTTATTACAGAAGAAATACTCCTCAGTTCATCAGCTGTCCGGGTGGCTGGTCTCAGACAATCACACAGGTGAAGAAGCCGGATGTGGAGGTCCTGGCTGGCGTGGTTACACGCTGTTTAATCGCTGTTTAATCAGCTTCTTTACATGCCACACCTGTCTGGTGGATGGATTATCTTGGCAAAGGAGAAATGCTCACTAACAGGGATATTAACACATTTGTGCACAACATTTGAGAGAAATAAGCTTTTTTTGTATATGGAACATTTATGTGATTTGTTTTCTCAACTCATGAAACATGGGACCAACACTTTACATCCCTCAACTCTGGACCTCGAAGCCAGTTTCCCTTCATTTTTTCATTATTCTCCTCTAATTAGGGACTGATTTAGACCTGGGACACCAGGTATGTGCAATTAATTATCAGGTAGGACCAGCAGGCTCCGGACCTCGTAGGGTAAGAGTTGAGTAYCCCTGCTTTACATGTTGCATTATATCTTTGTTCAATATATGTATGACTGAGAAGACCAAACTGGAGAGTGTAGGTCTGCATCTGTCCACCAGAGAGCAGTAGCAACATCAATAAAACTGGCTGTCCTGTTCTCCACTTACTGTAAACTGCAAAGTTGACACTCACCTAGTTTGAGTAGCCAGCCCTCCCGGTCGGGGTTGAAGAAAGTGTGTGTGAGGTCGTTCCCATCATCCTCTGGGATCTTAAAGGGTTCGTTCTTTATACTCTCATACAGGTTCTACAAAGAGAGAAAGGAATGGAAAGAAAGAGCGAGAAAGAGCTCATTAGACGTTTGATGCAAACACAGAATGGGGGTATACTACAATTGAAGTTAGATCTACTCAGGGTTTTCTAAAGTTAACCAGCTTCAGTTAGCTTCACATTTCAGCTCAGGCTTTATCCGTACTACGACTTTGGATATTGATTGTCCACCAGCCGCTAACTCTAGCAGGCTTGTAACTGTGCATGCATGTCACAAGAGGCTAGTCGAAAGCCAAACTCTTCATTGAGACAATGCTGAACCATCAATCCATGGGCGAGTCAATGTCACATTTGTGCCGAAATCAAAATGAAAGAAAAGTTACCTAGCAAATTCAGCAGGCTATAGTGTGATATAGGCTTGTTGAAGAGCAGTCTTTTATTACGTATCGTTAATGCTATCTTTGGTGTGCTTATCATGAGCACCATTTATGAAATAAAAGTATTAAAAATAGATTCTCCAGTACTTTTGTATACTTTTTAGCCAGTAGTTCTGTAAGTAGCACCAAAAGTTGTCTCTGAAAATGTGAGGGGCTGAAGCTCATTGGCTAGAACTCGAATTGCTAGGGGGCCAGCCAACGTGTGGGGAAATGCAGGGAAAATGGCACGGCACAGCTTCAAGAAAACAGTCGCTTTCAAACTAGGGATTTCGTGGCTAATTGAGGTAAGACAGTAATTCTGCTAATAGATGATGCATGGATGAACCACAGACACATCCAGCCAAAAGCGGGAGGCTTAAAAAAAATTAAAATAATCTTAGTCGCTAACCCGCCCGGGAGCAGGTTAGTTCTGAAGGATTCGTTGCCATAGAAATTGACCTGGCTAAAAGGTGAGCGACTTTCATGGTACCATTTATCCAGAGTTGAACTCAGAACTGAGCAAGTTAACTTTGGTAACTCCTCACACCACGTACATAGTATAGGGATCAGGTCCTCAGCCAATCCTAGTATACTGTGGATAGAGGGAGGAAGAGACAGGTATAGAAAAAGGAAAAGGGAGGGGAATAGAGAGCTTGGTAGAAAAAGAGGGATGAAGAGAGTGATGGGGAGAGATACCCTGAGTAGGTCCTCTGGTAAGTCTCCGCCATCGTTGATTCCTCTGTTCATGGCGCTGAATCTCTGGTGGGAGGGTTTGTCCTTCACATTGGGGTTATGGAGACTGGTGTTCAGCATGATCACAGCAAACGACAACACATAACACGTATCTGGAACACAGAGATGGACTGGAAGGTTAGTGTGTGTGTGTGTGTGTGTGTGTGTGTGTGAACGTGCTTGCGTACGTGTGTGCATGCAAGTGTGTGTGTGTGCGGTGGCCTTTCTATACCGCTGTGCTGGAAGACGCCAGGGTTACAGTGACAGTATCTCTGGGCAAACGCCTCCATCATGCGATCGATCTTCTGGGCTTCACCTGGCAACCGGAAACTCCACAGGAACTGCCTGGGGGAGAGGACATGCAAACATAAGAGTGTGGTGTGTGTGTGTGTGTGTGTGTGGTGAGCATGTGTGTATGTGTGTTACCTGAGGGCCTGGACCAGGTTAAGGTCAGTAAACTCATGCAGCTCCACAAAGGCTTGTAGAACCTCAAGATTGAAATCCTCTCTACAGAAACACATACAAACAGTATTCAGGTGTATGGTCATAAAAGAGAATAGATCAGCGTTGCATTCAGTAGGGAATACTGTAGCTAAACGTTTTGAAACCGTAAAGTAGTGTTTCTTATTTGGACAAGTCCAATGCGGTTTGTTCATGTTTCATTCCATATCCGAATGTTTCTTGCCAACTGAACAGGACCTAGGTAAATTAAGGAGATTTATCAGAGAAAAGCTATGAAACCAGAAACATACCCAAATATAATCTAATAGATTAAATCTATAATCTCCTAATCCTTGCCTCCTCTCTGTGGCCAACACATGTGTGTGTGTCCAGAAAGAAATGGGCCAAATCAATATCACTGAGTTGAGGACCAGAGTTTCCCAAACTTGGTCCTGGAGCCTCTTCTTGGTGCCAGTTTTGGTTTTTACCCTAGCACTACACAGCTGTTTCTTGCTAAATATATTCTTAACTCTTCTTGAACTGCACTGTTGGTTAAGGGCTTGTAAGTAAGAATTTCACGGTAAGGTCTAGACTTGTTGTATTCAGCGCATGTGACAAGGTTATTTGTATCAAATCTAACAACTCATCATCAAGCTTTGATTATTTGAGTCAGCTGAGGGGGGGCCCCAGGAACGAGTTTGGGAATCCCTGCATTAACCCACTTAATAGCTCATTCATCATCCTCTTTCGATGTCTCTCTCACACTCTCGCTCTCTTTTTGCTCTCACACGTTTCTCACCTCTCCCCTAGATAGTCTCCGATGGCGGTCTTGTTTAGCCCCTCCCCTTTATAGAGGAACTGGGCAATGTCATTGCTGGTGTTCTTCAGCAGACCGCTGTCAATCAAAAACCGGATCCCCTGATTGATGGTACACACAGCCAATCAGAACACAGAACCACAGCCAGAGCACCAAATCACAGGACAGAGTGGGTGATAGAGGCTGGTTTACGATTGGGCTTCACCTTCTCTGGGTCCATGTTGAACTTCTTGCACCCCATGGACACCTGCTTGTTTCTCTGCATGCTTTTCCTACAGACACAACAGTCATTAAGGTGGAACTGACAGTGTTTTAGCAACATGAAATCTTATTAAAATCTGTTCATTTACACCCCCTGGAAGAATGACACCTTTTTTTACATTTTCTGACAAGCAAGTGCTTAAATATGGTCAGTTTCACATTTCCATAAAAAAAAAATAATGTTCGGGAATGACATATAGCAAGGCATTTGTGAAAATTCTATAGCAATATAGTGGGAAAGCGGCCGTGGGTTGGACAATTAGCCACTGCAGGTAATAAAACCATCTGTCTCGTCCAGGACCGGAGTCTACGCAGACCGGTGAGCAATAGCCAATCAGAGCTACACTAGGCCTTYATGCAAACAAGCCATTTGTCATACGGTCCTGCCATCATTCACTTTGAACTGGACTGTGTGTTTACAGGCAGCAGCAAAAGCGCGACTTCAGAGCATTACAACGCATTCGCCAAAAGCCACAAAATAAACATAAATGGATTTCTGCAAATATGCACACTGAACAAAAATATAAAAACCCAACATGTAAAGTTTTGGTCCCACTTTAGCTGAAATAAAAGGTCCCAGAAATGTTTCACACCCTCAAAAAGCTTATTTCTCAAAAAGGTTGTGTACAAATTTGTTTGCATCCCTGTTAGTGAGCATTTCTCCATTGCCAAGATAATCCAGCCACCTGACAGGTGTGGCATATAAAGAAGCTGATTAAACAGCATGATCATTACACAGGTGCACCTTGTGCTGGAACAATAAAAGGCCTCTCTAAAATGTGCAGTTTTGTCACAGATGTTAATTGTTTAGGGTGCGTGCAATTGGCATGATGCCTGCAGGAATGTCCACCAGAGCTGTTGCCAGGGAATTGAATGTTMATTTCTCTACCATAAACAGCCTCCAACATCTTTTTAGAGAATTTGGCAGTATGTCCAACCGGCCTCACAACGTGTAACCATGCCAGCCCAGGACCTACACATTTGGCTTCTKCACCTGCAGGATCACCTGTGAACAGCCTCCCAAACAGCTGATGAAACTGGAACAAGCTGTCGTACACGTCGATAAAGAGCATCCCAAACAAGCTCAATGGGTGACGTCCGGTGAGAATTCTTTGGTTATGCAAAGAACAGTTTCATGGGAGTAGACACCCACCTCCATCACCACGGTGTCTACACCCATAAAACTGTTCTTTTCACAACCAAAGAATTTCTGTACAAACTGGGAAGCTCATCTGCGTGCTCATCGTCCTCTCCATGGTCTTGATCTGACTGCAGCTCAATGTTGTAACTGACTTCAGTGTGCAAATGCTCACCGTCGATGGCCACTGGCACGCTGGAAAAGTCCAATCAAGCAAATGTATTTCTATAGCCCTTCTTACATCAGCTGATGTCACAAAGTGCTAAACAGAAACCCAGACTAAAACCCAAAACAGAAAGCGATGCAGATTTACAAGCACAGTGGCTAGGAAAAACTCCCTAGAAAAGCAGGAACCTAGGAAGAAACCTAGAGAGGAACCATGCTCTGAGGGGTGGCCAGTCCTCTTCTGGCTGTGCCGGGTGAAGATTATAACAGTACATGGCCAAGATGTTCAAACGTTCATAGATGACCAGTAGGGTCAAATAATAATAATAATAATAATCACAGTGGTTGTAGAGGGTGCAACAGGTCAGTGTTAGTTGGCTTTTCATAGCCGATCAGAGTTCGAGACAGCAGGTACAATAGAGAGAGCTCTTCACTGATGAATCCCGGTTGCAACTGTACGGGGCAGATGGCAGACAGCGTGTACGGCGTCGTGTGGGCAAGCGGTTTGCTGATGTTTGAGATGGTGACGGTGGGGTTATGGTATGGGCAGGCATAAGCTACAGACAACGAATGCACAGAGATACCATGACGAGATCCTGAGGCTCATTAACGTGCCATTCATCTGCTGCCATCACCTCACGTCTCAGCATGATAATGCATGGCCCCATGTCACAAGGATCTGTACACAATTCCTTGAAGCTGAAAGTCCCAGTTCTTCCATGGCCTGCATACTCACCAGACGTCACCCATTGAGCTTGTTTTGGATGCTCTGTATCGACGTGTACAACAGCTTGTTCCAGTTCCCACCAATATCCAGTAACTTCGTACAGCCGTTGAATCAATTCTATGCGAAGGAGATGTGTCGAGCTGCATGAGGCAAGTGGTGGTCACACCAGATACTAACTGGTTTTCTAATCCACACCCCTACAGTACCTTGTTTTTAAGGTATCTGTGACCAGCAGATGCATATCTGTATTCCCAGACATGTGAAATCCATAGATTAGGGCCTAATTTATTTATTTAAAATTGACAGATTTTTCTTATATGAACTGTAACTAAGTAAAATCTTTGAAATTGTTGCATGTTGCACTTATATTTTTGTTCGGTGTAATATCACGGGAGTCCTCTTACATTTGGGAACTTTACAGTCCTATTGTTCAAACCACCATGTAAAAGTTACGCTTTCTCTTCCTCACTTTTGCCCATCAACAAGATCAACAACTAATGCTAGAGGACATTAGAAAAACCCTCACATATTTTCAGCTAGTTGCACTGATAAACGATGAGGAATAGTAGCCTGCTCGTCCTTCTGCAGCTTGCCTGCCTATGCATGATTGTCCAAACCCACGTTTCAATGGGAACTTGCCTGCCCGCCTATTAATTTTGATCAATGCCAAGTACATTTGACTGACAACTAGCTAAGGGTGCGTTCATAGATTGCCTCTGCCTCCAGTGKGTCAGTGTGCTTGGAGTCATTCGTAAATTCAGAGCATTATCAGATTGAATTTACAAACAGAGAGCGTGTCACTCTCCGAGCATACACTGCTCGATTAACACTGGACACTGGCCGAGGAGTAGGGTTAATCTGAGCGTTCCTCACAACGGCAGTCAAGCACCCAAGCTAACTGGCTAAARTTGGCTAGCTACTTCGACACAAACAAAACACTACTTCACTGACTATTTTACTCGCACTAGTAGAGCTGCGTTCCAGACTATTTACCTTTTTTTGCCCAAATTTATTCACACCGGTCATATTCAGCTGGTGTTGCGCGTTCTTAAATTCCTCAGTTATTCTGCACTCTGGCACACTCAGACGAGGGTGCTCTGAAATTATTCAGAGTAGATAGGCAGAGTGAATTCACAAATTATGCTAACTGGTTGTTCAAGTTCAGTATTCTTTTGGAACTACCAAGAAATGTATTGGTGAATTATATTAATGCATTGAACTGCATCCATCTATTCTCCAACAATGCCTTACTGTACGTCATGTAATTTTGAGTCAAATAGAACCTATTTTTAAAAACTCTTAAAGTTTGTTTTTAACAAACTGGGAATGTTATATTTTTTACGGATATTATGATTGTATCATATCTGCAAAGTAGTTAAAACGCTGTCAGTTCCACTTGAAGTCAGTATAACGCAAACGCGTTTTCGAGCCGTCGAAAACAATTCAAATGGCCTGTATAGTGCTGAGCGATTAACAGAAATGTCGGTTATTTTTAGTTTTTTTAAACTAATTGGCYGAAGTCGGTTCAATTATTAGAATTGCATAATTTTTTTTATTGTGAACTCAATGCGCCATAGTTTCTCTAGAGTAATTCTCATGTCCGAACTGTGAGATGTAGTTTCCAACAGGCCAATGTTCTACATAATTATCACTTTTTGTGCACTAAACTAACTACAATGATCATACTCCATTGTGCTGTTACTTGTCTGGTCTGGGTATCTTTTACGCCTGCTAGGTAAGAAATCATGAGCAGGCACTACAATCATGGGCCTTTTATGAATTGTTTTATTATGGGTTGTTAAAGCATTCAACCCACATAACGCATTTAATGTAAAAAAAAATATCGAAACCAATAGAAATTCGTGATTATTTATTAATAATTATTTATTAATAATCACACCAAACCGACTTCAAAAAGAACTGAATCGCTCAGCACTAGGCATTTAGAAAAGTGTAACGCCTTTGTAAACTGTTTTTTTTTTTTTAACCATTCATAAAGCTTTTATACACACTTTGTAGATAGTGTACAAAACATTAAGGACACCTTCCTAATATTGCCCCCCTTGCCCCCTTGTCCTCAATGCATCGGGGCATGGACTCTACAAGGTGTCAAAAGCGTTCCACAGGGATGCTGGCCCATGTTGATTCCAATGCTTCCCATAGTTGTAAAGAGTTGGCTGGATGTCCTTTGGGTGGTGGACCATTCCATCAGTGTTGAGCGTGAAAACCCCAGCAGTGTTGCAGTTCTAAAACACACACAAACCAGTGCACCTGGCACCTACTGCCATACCCCGTTCAAAAGGCACTTCAATCTTTTGTCTTGCCCATTCACCCTCTGAATGGCGCACACACAATCCATGTCTTAATTGTCTCAAGGCTTTAAAAAAAATCTTTAACCTGTCTCCTCCCCTTAATCTACACTGATTGAAGTGGATTTAACAAGTGACATCAATAAGGAATCATAGACTGACCAAGTGAAAGCTATGTCATGGAAAGAGTAAGTGTTCCTAATGTTTTGTACACTGTGTCTATGCCCTATAAAATGTATATCTAGGGTAAAGGGTATATCTATAAGGTGTATAAAAGCTTTATGAATGGTTTACAAAGGCTTTTTAGTGTCTTTAGAGCTCATAATATATAGTTATATTATGCTCTCTAAAGACGTCATACATGCAATGAACAGCCCCATTAACCCATTTAAGTGTCTGTAGCCTTGGGGCGACCACTGTCCCAGACCCATCAGTGTCTTCAATGAGAGACGCACACACGATCACTGACATCATCACCAATACCATGGGTCAGTGGGTGGGGAGGTTGGGAACACTTCACTAAGGATGATTCTACTCCCTCCCCCAACACCCCGGTGTCTACTCCCTCCCCCAACACCCCGGTGTCTACTCCCTCCCCCAACACCCATCACCACACAAAGTACATACAGTACATTGCTCAGTAGAGTTGCACACAATCAAATACTAAGGCAATAACAGGACATGGAAACACACCTCTCGTCGGTAATGCCTAGGTTGTCAATTTCATTTGTCACCTCTGCTATCTCATCCTTCAGCCTCTAGATGGAGGGAGTGAGAGAGAGAACGAGGATGAGTGTATGGTACAGTTAGATCTATCAGTCACTTAATCACACACGAGAAATCTGACCCTCAATCTCACAGAGCAGCTTTGATCCAGCTTCAGATAATACTAATACCCAAGGCACTAAAAGGGAGGGAGGGAGGAATAAAAGGTGAGAGGGTGTAATTGGTGTATTTCACAAACTGGGAAATATCTGCTTCTGAACAAGAGGTTTCCAGCGTTCTGACAGGAGACATACAGGTACTGTATGTGTTGTGTAAGAGATGTTACGTTTAGGCAGTCCTATGGGTTGTGTGCAGAGTGGGTGAATCTTCTATAGATGGTCCCCCACAGGTGCACCTTCTGCTAGCTGGGGTCAAACCAGACCAACCCTCCCTCCTCCAGCCCTCCCTCCCGCCACCCTCTCAGGTTAGGAGGGGGCAGGTCAAAATCTAAGCCCCTGATTGGCTAATCTGAGCCGCTAAGATCAAAGACACAGAAATGGAGATGAAACAAAGGGGGGAGGCAGTCAAACCCACTAAYGAACTCAATCTATTTACACAGCAGCACTTGGCAGAGGGGGATGTGTGTATTGGGGGTTGGTAGTGTGGCTTGTTTCTCATACATACTCTCCTAATCCTCAAAGCCGTGTACGTGCAGAGCGCAGCACACTCTCGCATTCAGATCCAGACATATACATACGTGCGTATGTACTTACTTTGTAACGCTCAACGCAGGAGATGAGAAGCAGGTAYAGGGAGTGAACCATTTAATATAGACGGACATGCAACGGAACAAGAAGTGTCTGGACATAAACACGACAAACGATGCAACTACAGGGAACAACACAGAGGAGCAGACATATATGCAGGGACAAATCAACAAAGTGAGGGAGTCCAGGTGAGTCCAATGAGCGCAGCTGCGCGTAATAATGGTAACAAACGCGTATGACAGGTACCCTGGCGAGGGGGAACTGGAGCAGGTGTGACATATGCCCTCCCAGGCCCACCAATGGCTGCGCCCCTGACCAGCCATGTGAAATCCATAGATTAGGGCCTAATAAATGCATTTCAATTGACTCATTTCCTTATATGTACTGTAGTATTTGTCTGTAATTAAGCCCTTTTGTGGGGAAAAACGCCTTCTGATTTGGCTGGGCCCGGCTCCCAAGTGGGTCAGCCTAGCTCCTAAGTGGTTGGGTCTATGCCCTCCCAGGCACACCCATGGCTGCGCCCCTGCCCAGTCATGTGAAATCCAAATATTTGGAAATTATTTATTTAAATTGATTGATTTCCTTATATGAACTGTAACTCAGCAAAATCTTTGAAATTGCTGCCTGTTGCGTTTATATAATTGTTCAGTGTGTGTGTGTAATTATATAACACACGTTCAAAAGTTTGGGGTCACTTAGAAATATCCTTGTTTTTTTAAAGAAAAGCAAAAAATTTGGTCCATTAAAATATCAAATTGATCAGAAATACAGTGTAGACATTGTTAATTTTGTAAATGACTATTGTAGCTGGAAACGGCTGATTTTCTATGGAATATCTACATGGGCGTACAGAGGCCCATTATCAGCAACCATCACTCCTGTGTTCCAATGGCACGTTGTGTTAGCTAATCCAAGTTAGCTAACATAAAAATAAAAAACTGAATTACCTTACATAMGTATTCAGACCCTTTGCTATGAGACTTGAATTTGAGCTCAGGTGCATCCTGTTTCCATTGATCATCCTTGAGATGTTTCTACAACTTGATTGGAGTCCACCTGTGGTAAATTCAAATGATTGGACATGATTTGGAAAGGCACACACACCTGTTTATATAAGGTCCCACAGTTGACAGTGCATGTCAGAGCAAAAACNTGTGGTAAATTCAAATGATTGGACATGATTTGGAAAGGCACACACACCTGTTTATATAAGGTCCCACAGTTGACAGTGCATGTCAGAGCAAAAACAAAGCCACGCGGTTGAAGGAATTGTCTGTAGAGCGCTGAGACAGGATTGTGTCGAGGCACAGATCTGGGGAAGGGTACCAAAAAAGTCTGCAGCATTGAAGGTCTCCAAGAACACAGTGGCCTCCATCATTCTTAACCTTTCTAGGACACACGTTCCGCTAGCATTCATCAGAACGCACTCCCAGGAATCCTAGTTCCACAATAAATTGTTTTGTTCGATAATGTCAATTATTTATGTCAAAGTAGCTACTTTTGCTAGCACGTTTAGTATACATGTCCAAACGCTCGCGCAGGTCCAGGCAAACTCAGACGAAAATTTTTAAAAGTTATATTCCAGGTCGAATAAACTGGTCAAATTAAGTAGAGAATCAATCTTTAGGATGTTGTTATCATATATATTCAATAACGTTCCAACCGGAGCATTCCTTTGTGTCTACAGAAGTACTGGAACGCAAGGCGATATCATTTGGAATGCGCATGACCAAGAACTGGCACTGCCAGACCACTTCCTGAAACAGTTCCCATCCGGCCCAACATCGCAGTAGAGGCTTCATTCGACGTTCTACAGACTGTTGACATCTAGTGGAAGGCGTAGGAAGTGCAAACAAATCCATATCTTACTGGGATTTGAATAGGCGATGAGTTGAAAATCAACCAGCCTCAGAATTTCCACTTCCTGTTTGGAAGTTTGCCTGCCATACGAGTTCTGTTATACTCAGACATAATTCAAACAGTTTTAGAATAAATATGCATATATTAACATCTGGGACAGATGAGGCAGTTCACTCTGGGCACGCTATTCATCCAAAGTGAAAATGCTGCCCCCTATCCCTAAAAAGTTAAATGGAAGAAGTTTGGAACCACCAAGACTCCTAGAGCTGGCCGTCTGGCCAAACTGAGCAATCGGGGGAGAAGGGCCTTGGTCAGGGAGGTGACCAAGAACCCGATGGTCACTGACAGAGCTCTAGAGTTCCTCTGTGGAGATGGGAGAATCTGCCAGAAGGACAACCATCTCTGCAGGACTCCACCAATCAGGCCTTTATGGTAGTGGCCAGGCGGAAGACAATCCTCAGTAAAAAAAAACACGACAGCCCGCTTGAAGTTTGCCAAAAGACACCTCTCAGACCATGAGAAACAAGATTCTCTGGTCCGATTAAACCAAGATTAAACTTTTTGGCTTGAATGCCAAGTGTCATGTCTGGAAGACACCTGGCACCATCGCTATGGTGAAGCAAGGTGGTGGCAACATCATGCTGTGGGGATGTTTTTCAGCGGCAAGGACTGGGAGACTAGTCAGGATCGAGGGAAAGCTGAATGGAGCAAAGTACAGAGAGATCCTTGATGGAAACCTGCTCCAGAGCGCTCAGGACCTCAGACTGGGGGGGGAAGGTTCACCTTCCAACAGGACAACGACCCAAGCACACAGCCAAAACAACGCAGCAGTGGCTTTGGGACAAGTCTCTGAATGTCCTTGAGTGACCCAGCCAGAGCCTGGAATTGAACATCTCTGGAGAGACCTGAAAATTGCTGTGCAGTAACACTCCCCATCCAATCTGACAGAGGTTGAGAGGATCTGCAGAGAAGAATGGAAGAAACTCCCCAAATACAGGTGTGCAAAGCTTGTAGCTTCATACCCAAGACGACTCAAGGTTGTAATCGCTGCAAAAGGTGCTTCAACAAAGTACTGAGTAGAGTCTGAATACTTATGTAAATGTAATATTTCCAYTTGATAAATTAGCTAAAATGTCTTAACCAGATTTTGATTTGTTATTATGGGGCATTGTGTGTAGATTGAGGGGAGAAAAAACAATTTAATACATTTTAGAATAAGGCTGTAACGTTAAAATTTGGAAAAAGTCAATGTTCTGAAAACTTTCCAAATGCACTGTATATGCAGTACCAGTCAAAAGTTAAAACACCTACTCATTCAAGAGTTTTATTACTTTTACTATTTTCCACATTGTAGAAAAATAGTTTAGACATCAAAACTATAAAATAACATATGGAAACATGTAGTAACCAAAAAGTGATTTATTTAACAAAATATATTTTATATTATAGATTCTTTAAAGTAGCCACCCTTTGCCTTGATGACAGCTTTGCACACTTCTATATACCTTGTCACAACACAACTGACTCAAACGCATTAAGGAAAGAAATTCCACCAATATAACTTTTCGCAAGGCACATCTGTTAATTGAAATGCATTCCAGGTGACTACCTCATGAAGCTGGTTGAGAGAATGCCAAGAGTGTGCAAAGCTGTCATCGAGTCAAAGGGTGGCTACTTTGAAAAATTGAAAATATATTTTGATTTGTTTAACTCTTTTTTGGTTACTACATGATTCCATGTGTAATTTCATAGTCTATTTTCTGCATTGTAGAATAATAAAGAAAAACCCTGGAATGAGTAGCTGTGTCCAAACTTTTGACTGGTACCGTATGCACGCACATACACAATCCATTGTAGGTTCGAATTCTTCCAGATCAGAGGGTAAATGCTGGTATGGGGGGGGGGGGGGGGGGGGGGGGGTGCAGTACTAGGCTAGACAGAAACAAAACAAACACAGCCCTAGACAGAGCCTCATCTATCATGAAAGAGTGTAATGCTCTAGTGGAACTAATGCATTCTCTTCCTTCTCCCCTTTGTCTCCCTCTCTCATGACTGGTTAGTGAAGAGGCATACTGTGCACACGAAATTAGAGGGTTGAGTGTAGGGGAGGAGGAGGTCCTAATTCTTAGGACATGCAGTTCTTGGATTTCACAATTCATTAAGCAATTGAAACTGCAGAGAGAGAAAGTTTACATTCCATAACAAAATCAGCTGCTTTGCATTTGGCCTTAATGGTTTGAAAGTGCCAGCGGTTTGCTACTCTGTGTGTGTTACCTGTATGTCCTGCAGTAGTTCTTGTTTCCTACGGCGGATGCTCTCCAACTCCTGTCTTCTCCTCGGGACTCAGATCATCAGGTACTAAGACGGGGGGGTGAGAGTGAGAATACAGTGCTCTGGCTCACCATGGCAACATAGCCTAGATCAATCAAAATAATACCTCAAACACCCTCCTAGCCAATGACTGGGGTGACACACACTAAAAACAGCCACATCCCACCCTCTCCCATCCCACAAGCACTCACAAGACCAACCAAAACCTTCCAGACGCCCACACAGGCCTGAACAATATATACAGTAAAAGATAAGAGAAAGAGAGAACCACATGTCCATCGGGGAGGAAGAAAGGACACACCCATTACACCATGGGTAGCTGAAGTAGGCTGAGCAGGAGACCAAACTATCAGCTTCCATTTTAACATTGGAGCCGAGAATAAAATCTCCACTTCCGCGAGCACCACACACTCCCAAAATCCATGTGATATTTCATCAGGGGAGGAGAACAGGATCAAAATGATTACATACAAGCTTTTTTTTGGGGGGGGGGTGATTTTTTTCTCCCTCGCTCTCCCTCCGCAGTGCTAGAGGCATCACTACAGACCCGGGTTCGATCCCAGGCTGTATCACCACTGGCGTGACCGGGAGTCCCATAGAATGGAGCACAATTGGCCCAGCGTTGTCCGGGTTAGGTGAGGTTTTGGCCGTGGGGGGGGGGGGGGGGGCTTACTTTGGCTCATCGCGCTCTAACCACTCCTTGTGGCTGGTCGGGTGGCTGCAGGCTGACTGCGGTCGTCAGTTGAACAGTGTTTCCTCAGACACATTGGTGCAGCTGGCTTCCGGGTTAAGCGGGCGGGTGATAAGGAGCGCGATATGGTGGGTCACGTTTCAGAGGACGCATGACTCGACCTTCACCTCTCCTGTGCCCATTGGGGAGTTGCAGCAATGACACAAGATCGTAATTGGGAAAAGGGGGATAAAATAAATTCTGGCTTGTGAGCATTAAAAAATGTCCATAATTTCAGCCAAAGCAGCGAACTGTCAACCATAGAAGCCAGAGTGACAGCCAGTGAGACGGAGAATGCAGATAATGACAAATATTTACTTAAAAAGGAAATTAACCTTTATAGTTCACATTTTTTAAACCTATGGTAGATTGAATGTTCACTGCTGATTATTTTCATGGTTTTCCAGCCCTGGAGGCCAAAGTATCAGCCAGGMAGGGAGAGGTGGAGGAGCTGATGAGAGTGATCTCCAGAACATAAAATCAAAGTTTGTCACGTGCGCCGAATACAACAGCTCCCCTTACAGTGAAATGCTTACTTACAGGCTCTAACCAATAGTGCAAAAAAAAGGTATTAGGTGAACAATAAGTAAAGAAATAAATACAACAGTAAAAAAACAGTAGCGAGGCTATAAAAGTAGCGAGGCTATACAGACACCGGTTAGTCAGGCTGATTGAGGTAGTATGTACATGTAGATATGGTTAAATTGACTATGCATATATGATGAACAGAGAGTAGCAGTAGCGTAAAGAGGGGTTGGCGGGTGGTGGGACAATGCAGGCTAGTATTGGTTGTTTACCTCAGTTCAAAAGTAGAAATGGTCCATTTATATTTTTTTAGCAGTAGATCAGGGTTTCCAAAACTCGTAAAAATGATTATATTATTAATTGACTATGGCTTTTCAAATCACCCAGTATTGCTATCTGCAGCGTTAGTTCTAGGCAAATGTTGCAATTCTTAAGCCATTCCTGGATCTTTGACCAAAAACGAGCTACATATGGACAAAGCCAAAATAAATGACCTAATAACTCTGCCTCCTCACAGCAAAATCTACAGAGCTGGGAAGATTGTATCCCCCATATATACACTGCTCAAAAAAATAAAGGGAACACTTAAACACAATATAACTCCAAGTCAATCACACTTCTGTGAAATCAAACTGTCCACTTAGGAAGCAGCACTGATTGACAATAAATTTCACATGCTGTTGTGCAAATGGATTAGACAACAGGTGGAAATTATAGGCAATTAGCAAGACACCCCCAATAAAGGAGTGGTTCTGCAGGTGGTGACCACAGACCACTTCTCATTCCTATGCTTCCTGGCTGATGTTTTGGTCACTTTTGAATGCTGGCAGTGCTTTCACTCTGTGGTAGCATGAGACGGAGTCTACAACCCACACAAGTGGCTCAGGTAGTGCAGCTCATCCAGGATGGCACATCAATGTGAGCTGTGGCAAGAAGGTTTGCTGTGTCTGTCACCGTAGTGTCCAGACCATGGAGGCGCTACCAGGAGACAGGCCAGTACATCAGGAGACGTGGAGGAGGCCGTAGGAGGGCAACAACCAGCAGCAGGGCCGCTACCTCCGCCTTTGTGCAAGGAGGAGCAGGAGGAGCACTGCCAGAGCCCTGCAAATGCCCTCCAGCAGGCCACAATGTGCATGTGTCTGCTCAAAGGTCAGAAACAGACTCCATGAGGGTGGTATGAGGGCCCGACGTCCACAGGTGGGGGTTGTGCTTACAGCCCAACACCGTGCAGGACGTTTGGCATTTGCCAGAGAACACCAAGATTGGCAAATTCGCACTCGGCGCCCTGTGCTCTTCACAGATGAAAGCAGGTTCACAACTGAGCACATGTG